>NW_027442966.1:0-67985 GCF_048569485.1 Anomaloglossus baeobatrachus | reverse complement strand
TGATTCACTCTGTCAACTTTACTCGATTAAACTATATAAGCCGTAATAAGGAACAATAGAAGCGGTTTTAGAATTCACCTTTAAAAATGACATTTTGGTGGTGGAAGCACCAAGTAATTAAACATTAAATTGTTAAACACTCTGTTGACCTTACTCCATTAAACTTTATAAGCACTAACCAGCTGAGAGCAGCAATTTTAGAATTCTATCTTTAAAATGGCATTTTGTTTTGTGAAGTAGGTAATTTAACGAAATCAATCATGTCTAAATACTTTTTTAAACTCACTGGACCCTAAACAGATATATCACCCTGCACTAACATGCTCTAATAGCAGCAGTTATGGAATAATCCCTTTAAAATTTCATCTTCTTTGTAGCAGTAGTGGGTCATTTAAAACAATCAAGGTAGGCTAAATGCCTTTTTACACAAATTGTACCCTAATCAGACATCTCGCCCTGCACTACACTCAGCTTTCAGCAGTCCTGTGATTTAGTCCTGAAATGGCCTGTTTGTTGCATTGTCCAGCAGGTCCTGCCACACACTAAAGGGGGCTTTACACGCTGCGATATCACTTTTACACGCTGCGATATCACTAAGGAGATATCGTCGGGGTCACCGTGGTTGTCCGGCCTCATTAGCGAGATCGCAGTGTGTGCAGGAGTGTGACTCCTCTGAGCGACCGTAAACGATCGCAAAAAAATGGAAAAATCGGTGGTCATGGAGAGGTCGTCCTAAAACAAAATATCGTTTTCTTCTCAGTAGCGATGTGGTTCGTCGCGTCTGCGGCAGCACAAATCGCTGTGTGTGACACCGCAGGAGCGTCAACCATCACCTTACCTCCGTTCACCGGAAAAGGAGGAAGGAAGGAGGTGGGCAGCATGTTCCGGCCGCTCATCTCCTCCCCTCCTTTTCTATTGGGCGGCGGTTCAGTGACGTCGCTGTGACGCTGAACGACCTGCCCCCTTAGAAAGGAGGCCGTTCGCCGGTCACAGCGACGTCGCAGAGCAGGTATGTGCGTGTGACGCCGTAGCGATAATGTTCGCTACGGCAGCGATCACCACATATCGGCCGTACGACGGGGGCGGGTGTTAGCGCTCGACATCGCTAGCAATTGCTAGCGATGTCGCAGCGTGTAAACCCCGCTTAAGGCTATGTGTGCACATTGCGTTCTATTCCGCAGCGTGTAAGTCACTGCATGTGCGTCTCAGAACGCGTTGTTGAGGCGCATTGTTGCTGCAGAATTCCTGCTTAATTCATGCGTTCTGGAGGCTTCCAGAACGCACATTTTTGAGAGTGCAGTCCCACTCGGCTCTGCAGCATCCCCATAGACTTGCAGCAGAGCCGAGTTGGACCGCACTGTCAAAAAGAGCATGGCTGGCTGCGAGTCAGAGCCGCGCGATCAGAATGAACTCGAATGAACTTCACTCGACTTCATTGTGGTCGTGCGGCTCTGTGCGTGTGCAGTGGCTTGATTTGCGATCACAAGTGAAGGACTCACCTGTGATCGCAAATCCCCTGAGTGACTAAAGTGAGCCGCGCGATTAGCTGTGCTTTCAGTCAGGTTACTCATGGCCACAGCTGCAGTCCTCCACCTGAGAGCGGTGGCCGCGAGTAACCTCAGTGACAGCACAGCTGATCGTGCGACTCACTTCAGTTGCAGCATGGAGCTCACAGGAGCGGCGGTGTTCTACTGCCGCTCCTGTCAGCTTCCGATGTAGCAGAGCTGAAAGCGTCGTGGGACCTTGTGTCGGACCTGGAGTTGTTTTTGAGGGCTTAATAAAGTAGTGAAAGAGGGTGTTTTTTTGTCTTTCATTCCAAATAAAGGATTATTTGGATGTGTGTTTATTTTCTTTAACTTACAGGTTAATCATGGAAGGTATCTCGGGGAGACGCCTGCCATGATTAACCTAGAACTTAGTGGCAGCTATGGGCTGCTGCCATTAACACTAGAACTACTGGACTCGTGACACCTATATAGAAATACATGGTGCAAAGTAGTCAAAATGACTACCTCAGTAGTTCTAGTGTTAAGTCCTTATTCCCCCTTTTGCCACCGCACCAGGGAAATTCGTGATGAGCCGGGTAGAGTGCCGGGACTGTCGCATCTAAATGGATGCAGCAATTCCGGGCGGTTGCTGGCTGATAGTTAGGCTGGGGGGCTCCCCATAATGTGGAGCTCCTCATCTTTAGAATACCAGCCTTCAGCCGTGTGGCTTTACCGTGGCTGGTATCCAAATTGGGGGGGACCGCTCGTCGGTTTTGTTCAATTATTTATTTATTTATTTACTACTCGATATAGACACGCCCACCGGCAGCTGTGATTGGTTGCAGTGAGACAGCTGTGACTCAGTGTGGGGGCGCGTCTGACTGCAGCCAATCATAGGCGCCGGTGGGCGGGGTAAGCAGGGAATATGAGATGGATTAATGAGCGGCTGGCATTTTCAAAAGAGGAGAAGCCGCCACAGTATGAACGCCATGCAGTGCCGGGGATCGGTGAGTATGAGAGGGGGTGGGAGGGAGAGACCGACATGGACACAGAGAGAGATAGAGAGACCGAAAGACCTGCCTTTGTTATGTCAAAAAAACATGCGGATAGCAACAAAAATGCAAAGCAAACGCACCACTTAAAATTTTGGCAGTGTTTTTCTACAACTCATTGATTTCAATGGGTGTAGGACGCTGCCAAAATGGCCAAAATAATTGACATGCTGCTTTTCTAAATGCAGAGATTTTGTCAAATTTTTGACAATGAAAACGCTGCGTTTCAAAAAGCATCGTGCGCACAGATTTTGCATGATTCTCATAGACTTTGCAGAGGAACCAGAACGCATTCATTTTGACAATGTGACGCTGCTGCTCAAAACGCTGCAGAAACGCAAAAAATAAAATACAACGTGCGCACATAGCCTAACACTGTCCCTGCTACAACAGCAGCTGTCCTCCCCACACTCACATCATTAGCAAAGATGGTTACGGTATTACTGTGATTGACAAGCAAATTTGGCTGAAAATCACGTGCCAAACATGCAGGGAGGAGACACGAATCTCCCAAGTCAAGGAGCAAAATGTTCGTCGAGTAACGGATGTCACAAATACCGTACTATTCGTGCAAGTAACGGATAGCACCGAGTACATTCGCTCATCACTAGTGACAACTCTTTTTAAAAGAAACAATCAAACATCAGACCAGAAAAAAAACTGTTTTGCCAGACGACACTTAGGGCTCATGCGCACGTTGCGTCCTGGCTAGTGCAGAAATAAATACACCCTCTGGCAGACTTGACGCTGCGTGTTGACAAAAAGAATGCATCCAAAACGCATGTATTTTGGATACATTTTGCATGCATTTTACATTCTTTTTGGATGCATTTTTGTGAGTGCGGTCCCCCGACAACTCAGCTCTGCTACATGCCCGCTGACAGCAGACACAGACAGAGCCGGGCGATGAGAATGAACTCGGATGAACTTCACCCAACTTCATTGTCATCCCGGCGGCTCTGTCTCCGTGTGCTGACATGAACTCAGATGAACCTCCGAGGTCAGTGCCAGGACACAGGAGTCCGCAGCAGTGAGATCAGAGCTTCACCCGATTTCACTGACATCGCGTGTCTCTCTCTCTCTCTCTGTGTTGCAGCCTGATTTGCGGTCACACGTGAATGTGAAGGACTCAACTGTGATCGCATATCCCCTGAGTGACTGCAGTGAGCCGCGCGAGTAGCTGTGCTTTCACTCAGGTTACTCGCGGCCACAGCTGCAGTCCTCCACCTGAGAGTGGTGGCCGCGAGTAACCTCAGTGACAGCACAGCTGATCGTGCGACTCACTTCAGTTGCTGCATGGAGCTCACAGGAGCGGCGGTGTTCTACTGCCGCTCCTGTCAGCTTTCGATGTAACAGAGCTGAAAGCATCATGGGACCTTGCGTGGATTACGTCGGACCTGAAGTTGTTTTTGAGGGGTTAATAAAGTGGTGAAAGAGGGTGTTTTTTGTCTTTCATTCCAAATAAAGGATTTTTTGGATGTGTGTTTATTTTCTTTAACTTACAGGTTAATCATGGAAGGTATCTCGGGAAGACGCTTGCCATGATTAACCTAGGTCTTAGTGGCAACTATGGGCTGCTGCCATTAAGTCCTTATTACCCTGTTTGCCACCGCACCAGGGCAATTCGGGATGAGCCGGGTAGAGTCCCGGGACTGTCGCATCTAATGGATGCGGCAATTCCGGGCGGATGCTGGCTGATATTGTTAGGCTGGGGGGGCTCTTCATAACGTGGAGCTCCATCCTAAGAATATCAGCCTTCAGCCGTGTGACTTTACCCTGGCTGGTATCAAAATTGGGGGGACCGCACGTTTTTTCTTTTTAATTATTTATTTATTAAACTGCACGATATAGACCTGCCCACTGGCGGCTGTGATTGGTTGCAGTGAGACAGCTGTCACTCAGCGTGGGGGCGTGTCTGACTGCAACCTGGTGGGCGGGGGAAGCATTGAATACGAGATGGAATAATAAGCGGTCGGCATTTTCAAAAGAGGAGAAGCTGCCACAGTGTGAACGCTGTGCAGCGCCGCGCCGGTGATCGTGGATCGGTGAGTATGAGAGAGGGGGTGGGAGGGAGAGACCGACATCGTCAGAGTGATGCTACGTTCACACATCAGTTTTTTTCATCAGGCACAATCCGGAAAAAAAAAACAGATAAAATGGATCCGGCGTCGGATCCGTTTTATCCCCATTGATTTGTATTTGCGCCGGATTGTGCCTGATGACCTTGCGTTGCATCCGGCTTTTGACGGATCCGGCGTAATTACTCAATGCAGCGGCCGGATGGAATGTCTCATTGAACGTTTTTTTGTTTCTGAAAAAACAACCGTATCGCGCTGGATACGGCGTGATTTACAATGGAAGCCTACGGCTGCCGGATCCATTTTTTTAAACTGAGCATGCTCCAATTTATTGAAAAAAACATACAGCAAAAAAACTGACAAAACGGATGCGCCGGATCCGTTTTTTGACAGATCAGGTGGCCCGGATCCATCAAAAAAAGGATCAGGCGCATCCGTTTTTGCATATTCGGCGCCGGATCCGTTGCATCAGGCATACGCTGGATTGTGCCTGATGCCAAAAAACTGATGTGTGAACGTAGCCTGAGAGAGAGACCGAAAGACCAGTGTTTATGTCAAAAAAAACATGCGGATCGCAAAAAAAATGCAGTGCAAACGCACCGCTTAGCATTTTGGTAGCGTTTTTCCACAACTCATTGATTTCAATGGGTGTAGAACGCTGCCAAAACGAACAAAAGAAGTGACATGCTGCTTTTCTAAACGCAGAGATTTTGTCAAGTTTTTGACAAAACGCTGCGTTTAAAAAAGCATCGTGCGCATAGATTTTGCCGGATTATCATAGAATTGCTGGGGAAGCACAACGCATGCATTTTGACAATGTGACGCTGCAGCTTAAAACGCTGCGGAAACGCAAAAAAACCCCGCAACGTGCGCATGAGCCCTAAGTCCCCTATTCTCAGAGCAGCAAAACGCAATAACAAAAGCCATCCTGAATAAACAAGTTTCACATCATCAGTATTCATCTGCCACACACCAAAACTTCATTAAAAGGTTATCATAAAGTGGGCAGACCTCATCTGGCTTACCAACTACCTTTCTATAGCCCTTATTTTACCGGAAAATGTCTGCTAACGCATTATTACCTGATCATCTCAAAAAGAAAGAAAACCCCTGCTAATATTTTAGAAATTGAAGAACAAGAAAGCAACAATTCAACAACTTGCAATAAAATTTCAACTTTGCTTTGAGAAATCCGAATTAATTGATTCACAAAAATGTTTCCAGTCTCTCCATGTGGCCGAATAATCTGCCCATGTTCTGCTACTTTTCAATGTGAAGAAGGGTCAATCACAAATTAAATCCCAAAGATGCTGTGGGCAAAGGTATCCCTTCTTGTTCAGCCTCTGGTGCCAGACTTTGGTCTTTTTCCCATTGTAGAGTATCAGATATACAATTCTTTTTTCCCCTTGATATAATAAGCTTTTAACCAAATATTATATTTGATGCAACATGAAGCTCAATGTTTGAGGATTTTGACCGTATGAAGGCATTTTGATGACAAAGTATTGATGACAAAAAACCACCCCTTGGTTATCTAAGCATAGTAAAGTTCTTCTATCTGTTAAGTATATACCCGAAATAACAATAGCCAATAGTACGGGGAATAATTCTAAAAGAACATTATTGTTAATTAGTCTGCTATTAATCCAAGATGAAGGCCAGAAATCAGCAGCCCAAATACCATTACAAAATGCACCGTACCTGATACTTCCTGCAGCATAAGTACAAAGATTTAGAGTCAGCTGAATTAAAATCATGCTGCCAACAACTGCGACCATTGAAATTATTGAGAAAATCTAGCCACATAACTAAATCCTCTTTAATTTTATGAGATAATCATATATGATCTAGTGCAGGGGTCTCAAACTCTGCTGTGTGTATGCGCCACACATAGAAAAAAAACAATTTGTGGGGCTGTATTGATTACAGGACAAAGTGACATTTTTACTGGTACCATATTTTTTTTTCACTACACCTTTCGGATCAGTATTTAACATTTTATGCTCATTTATTATAACAAACGTGCACTTTTTTTTGTTATATACAGTCATATGAAAAAGTTTGGGCACCCCTATTAATGTTAACTTTTTTCTTTATAACAATTTGGGTTTTTGCAACAGCTATTTCAGTTTCATATATCTAATAACTGATGAACTGAGTAATATTTCTGGATTGAAATGAGGGTTTATTGTACTAACAGAAAATTTGCAATTCGAATTTAAACAAAATTTAACCGGTGCAAAAGTATGGGCACCTCAACATAAAAGTGACATTAATATTTTGTAGATCCTCCTTTTGCAAAAATAACAGCCTCTAGTCGCTTCCTGTATCTTTTAATGAGTTCCTGGATCCTGAATGAAGGTATATTTGACCATTCCTGTTTACAAAACAATTCCAGTTTAGTTAAGTTTGATGGTCGCCGAGCATGGACAGCACGCTTCAAATCATCCCACAGATTTTCAATAATATTCAGGTCTGGGGACTGGGATGGCCATTCCAGAACATTGTAATTGTTCCTGTGCATGAATGCCTGAGTAGATTTGGAGCGGTGTTTTGGATCATTGTCTTGCTGAAATATCCATCCCCTGTGTAACTTCAACTTCGTCACTGGTTCTTGCACATTAATGTCAAGAATCTGCTGATACTGAGTTGAATCCATGCGACCCTCAACTTTAACAAGATTCCTGGTGCCGGCATTGGCCACACAGCCCCAAAGCATGATGGAACCTCCACCAAATTTTACTGTGGGTAGCATGTGCTTTTCTTGGAATGCCGTATTTTTTTGCCTCCATGCATAACGCCTTTTTGTATGACCAAACAACTCAATCTTTGTTTCATCAGTCCACAAGACCTTCTTCCAAAATGTAACTGGCTTGTCCAAATGTGCTTTTGCATATCTCAGGCGACTCTGTTTGTGGCGTGCTTGCAGAAACGGCTTCTTTCGCATCACTCTCCCATACAGCTTCTCCTTGTGCAACGTGCGCTGTATTGTTGACCGATGCACATTGACACCATCTGCAGCAAGATGTTGCTGCAGGTCTTTGGAGGTGGTCTGTGGATTGTCCTTGACTGTTCTCACCATTCTTCTTCTCTGCCTTTCTGATATTTTTCTTGGCCTGCCACTTCTTGGCTTAACAAGAACTGTACCTGTGTTCTTCCATTTCCTTACTATGTTCCTCTCAGTGGAAACTGACAGTTTAAATCTCTGAGACAACTTTTTGTATCCTTCCCATGAACAACCATGTTGAATAATCTTTGTTTTCAGATCATTTGTGAGTTGTTTTGAGGAGCCCATGATGCCACTCATCATAGGAGATTCAAATAGGAGAACAACTTGCAAGTGGCCACCTTAAATACCCTTTCTCATGATTGGATACACCTGCCTATGAAATTCAAAGCTCAATGAGGTTACAAAACCAATTTAGTGCTTCAGTAAGTCAGTAAAAAGTAGTTAGGAGTGTTCAAATCAAGAAATTGATAAGGGTGCCCATACTTTTGCACCGGTCAAATTTTGTTTAAATGCGGATTGCACATTTTCTGTTAGTACAATAAACCTCATTTCAATCCAGAAATATTACTCAGTCCATCAGTTATTAGATATATGAAACTAAAATAGCTGTTGCAAAAACCCAAATTGTTATAAAGAAAAAAGGTTAACATTAATAGGGGTGCCCAAACTTTTTCTTATGACTGTATATATGTGTGTAGCGTCCAGGCATATGGGGTAGTTGGTCCCGGGCGGTTGCAAACGGGAGTGTCACTATGGTGGCCGTTGCCCGGTCGCGTGCCCTGGGCCCCTTTTGTTAATGAGGGGTTTTTACAGGGGAGATAAAAGTTATTGTCATGTGATGCCACCTGCGGGTTGCAGTAAGGATGGAGAACCGCCGCTGCTGAATGTAGGTACTCCCAGAGTTGCTGGTGATTGCAGCAATGGTGTTAGGCCGTCCGCAAGTAGGGCAGTGCCTGAGAGATGTAGTGAGGCAATAACGGAGACCACACCAGGTTGTCTTTAACAGTCTCTACTCACTGTGGACCCACGGGTTGCTGGTTCAGGTCCTTTGGAGGACCAGTGCCAATGTAGTGTCCCAGATTGCTCTGTCCCCGACACTCCCTGTAGATTGAGTCCCCGTAGCGTAGAGCATTTGGGGGCCCCGACTGTCCCTTTTGGGGTACAGTCTCCTCCGGACGGCGGGCAGTACGGACCCTGCGGGGAGGTAAGTATCCGAACCACGATCCTAGTTTACTGCTGATGCCCCCGGATTATTTGGTTCGGTGAAGGTGTCCTCACCAGGCAGGTTTTTGCCAAATAGTGTAAAACTTGCGCTTGACCTAGAGCCTTGTGCCCCGTTCGTACTCCGGTCCCAGCGGTATCTCTGATACATGTCCTGGCGACCTCTCTCCTGTGCCCCCGGGGTCACCGTTACATGGACCTAGCTCTGTCACGTCCGCACACCTCTCCTGTGTGCTCCACTTTCCCACTCAACTCACTGACCCCTCCCACCAGGCTGGCTATACCGAGGGACTCGTTCCCACGGCGACCACCCCCTTATGTGGTTAACCCTCTATGCCCAGTGTGGAGAGGAGAACTAGGATTTAGATTTTGGTTTTGTGGAATTGGCACTGGTACTCCAGGTCCCATGGGTTAGGCCCTGCATCCCCAAGAGGATGCAGTTCCCTGTAGTGCCCTGAGGGTCTCAGCTACATGTGTATATCTCCCCTTCATCTCCACACTCCTGGAACGCCTGGTCCACTCCCGTTTAATCCGCTATCTGTCAGATAACTCTCTCCTTGACCCTCTATAATCCGATTTCCGCTCCTTACATCCTACTGAAACTGCTCGTAGGCTATGTGCGCACGTTGCGTACAGTCACTGCAGAAATTTCTGCAGCGATCTGAAGAGCACACGTGCGCAGGACAAAGCGCAGCGTAACTGCATGTAATTACGCAACGTGCGCACATAGCCTTACTAAAGTTTCTAATGATTTACTAACAGCTAAATCTAATCGTCACTACTCCCTGCTGATCCTCCTGGATATCTCTGCGGCATTCGATACTGTGGATCACCAGCTCCTCCTCACTATGCTCCGCTCTATCGGGCTCAAGGACACCGTTCTTTCTTCGTTTTTCTCTTACCTCTCTGACCGCTCATTCACTCTATCTTTTGTCAGCTCCTCTTCCTCCCCTCTTCCCCTTACGGTCAGGGTTCCTCAGCGTTCAGTCCTAGGCCCCCTCCTTTTCACTCTCTACACTGCCCCTATTGGACAAACAATCAGCAGATTTGGTTTCCAGTACCATCTCTATGCTGATAATACCCAACTGTACACATGTTCTCCTGACATCACCCCTGCATTATTACAAAATACTACCAATTGTCTGTCCGCTGTCTCCAACATTATTTCCTTCCTCTATCTAAAAATGAACCTGCCAAAAACTGAACTTCTCCTGTTTCCTCCCTCTCCTAACCTTCCAAAACCCAATATTACCATTTCTGTATGTGGCTCTACCATTACGCCCCCGCAGCACGCCCACTGTGTTGGGGTTATATTTGACTCCGATCTCTCCTTCACTCCCCATATTCGTTCACTCGCTCGTTCATGTCAATTCCACCTCAAAAACATCTCTAGAATTCGTCCTTTTCTTACCGTTGACTCTGCAAAAACTCTTACTGTCGCTCTCATTCATTCTCACCTGGATTTTTGTAATTCTTTACTAATTGGTCTCCCTGTTACTAAACTCTCCAATCCATTCTGAATGCCGCAGCCAGGATCATTTTCCTCTCCAACCGCTTCACTGATGCCTCTGCTCTTTGCAAGTCATTGTGTGACGCCCTGGACCCCAGGGGTCACAGAATAACATGACACACACACCCTTCCCTGGTAGGGAACATCTGTCAAACAAAACCCTTGTTGCCTCCTCCAGGGTCTGATGTCCACACCAGGTGGGGCGGAGCCAGGCGGTTAGCCCCACCCACCGAGGAGTTCACAGGCCTGGAGGCGGGAAAAGACAGGAGATTGTAGTAGACGGTGGAGTGGAGGAGTTGAGTTCAGCAGGGAGTGGAGTGTTGGAGGTTAAAGTGGAGAGACTGTGTGTGTCTGGGACAGAGCCCAGGCACAGTCAGCAAGGTCGGCAGACGGTGGTGGCCGTCTGCAGGAGTTAGTGGACGTCTGCGGAACCGTAGGACCGGGGTCGGGCGGTTGCCCGCCGGTACCGAACTGGGGAGCAGAGTGAAGCTAAGCACCAAGGCAGGGTACTCAGACCCCAAACTAGGCTCGGAAGCCGCCGTAACGGTCAAATTCTCTGATTGCGGTCTGGACCTCAGGGGTTCATTCCCACCCAAGTCCCGCCAACGGCCAGAGATCCAAGGGCCAGCGCCTGCGGGCAAAACGGGCTCTCCTGACACGTAGAAGCCGGGGAGCGGACCACCCGTGGGAATCCATAGGGGTCAAACACTTACACACAGGTGCAGGGAAAGACAGCCGCCATGAACTCGTCCGGGGAGAGTGAAGACGCTGCAGCCGTTTGGTTTACCAGAGACTGTTATTGACTACCTGAGTGAGTACACTAGTGCCATCCGGCACAGCGCTGCACTGTATCACTGCCCCGCTTCCGCGCTGCCTCCCCGCATTGGCACCTGCACCTAGCCCCTACCCACAAACATCCATCCATCCCCCCAACAGGGGCCCCGGGACCAACCGCCCCTACCCACGGAGGGGCCAACACCTCAGCTGCTCCCCGCCATCACTCCCGGGAACCCCCGTCACCAGCAGCGGTGGTGCCTAGCATCACCACAACCCCGTGGGTGGCGTCACAACCGACATCCCACCACCAAAACTCCCCTTTTCACTCGTGGGCGAGGAGGCGCTGCTCGAGCCCTGGGTCCAGCCCCGTGCTCGAGCCACCGAGGAGCAGAAGCACCGGACCCGAGCGCCAGAGATTCCGCCAGGCGAGCGACGTTCCCAAAAACCCTTCTCCGCCCTCGACAACTTGGCGTCACGAACAGGATCCTACCCATCTTCTTACCAGTAGAAGTGCGCCTTGTAGTCCCCGCCGGAGGTGTCCGGCCGAAAAATTTGAGATTCCGCCATCTTGGGCGCGAAAAGTTCCCGCTCGAGCCGTCTTCCCCGAGCAGGTAAGGCGCGAAAGTGCAGCCCCGCCCCCTGAAGAAGGAGGTGCCGGAGAGAACCAAGAGGGGGGCGGGTGGAGGCCTGCCTCATGTAACCAAAGGGATAAAGGGCAGGGACGCCAGGACTCTGCCATTCATCCAGTTCCTGGAAAGCACTTGCGCAAGATGTCCATTCCGTCCGGCACCCCGGAGATCCCCGAGCCCACGTCTGGAACAGCGGCGTGGGTGGAAGCCCGTACAGCGCAAATGTGCTGCCGCCTGCAGGCCCAAGTCTGGTTATTAATGGAGCGATGGGCGGCCGAAATGGAGGAGGTGGCGGCGGCCGTGCGGAAACGCGAGGTGGAGACATTGCTGGAGGAGCGGGTAAGCGACCCACGTCCCAATGGGACCGGTTGCTGCGGCTCAGGGGCCCGGTCTGCGTCCGTTCAACCTGCTGCCTCCCCAGCCATCCGTACCGGTTGTCACTGCCCCGCCAATCGGCTCGCTGCCCCCACCACCGGCAGCGGAATCCAACACGCCTGCCCCAGAGGACAACCCTGTAGGCGCCGCCCGCGGACGTCCCTACGAACAACCCGCACCGATCCCGTTACCGTGGAAGGTTTCCCAGTAGGAGTCCGTCCGTGAGGTGAAGCAGTCGGTCCCGGAAGTGACCGCACCTGAGAGAGTCCCGGCTCCGGCAGTCCGCCCGGCCGCGGAAGTACTGCAGGCCGCCAGCAAAAAGGCCTAGCAGGTGAGGCTTGCTGTCCCTGCAACCCACGCCTTGGCTGAGGCAGCGCTGGGTCGCCTTTGTAAAGCAGCATCCCAGGCCGCGTCACCGCGGGACTTCCCAGCAGTGGTGCCGGTCGTAGCCGATACGGGGGTGATCCGGCGGGGCCCGACCCGTGCGCAACAGGGGTACGAGGGTGCTCCGCTTTGGGATAGGCAGCCGAGCCAGCTGGGCCGTTAGATTGCCGCCAGGGAGCAGCAGAGAGCCGAAGTGTTGGCCCGTACAATACGGGAGAAGGAGAACCTGCAGAACGCCACCTACCGGGTGCGGGGCCCGATGTACGAGGGCCAGGTCAGGCGATTCGATCCCCAGCAAGGGTACGGATTCATCTATGAGCCGGGCCTGGAGGCCGAAATCTTTGTTGCTCGCAGGGACGGGAATTACCATCTTCCGACGGGCCACCCCAGCCGTGACCTGCAACCGGATGATCTGGTAATATACACCCGACACTGCGGGGAGAGGGGCTGGTTTGCCCTTGATGTGAGGGAAAGAGCAAGCCGCAGTGCCCCTAGGCCGCTCCAGCCCCCTCCCCCACCGTTCCGTCCGGATGTGGAGATCGAGGAGTATGAGGAAGGTGACCTAAAGTGAAGGCAGCGGACCACCGTTGTAAGAAGAACCGTTGTCCCCGTTGGGACCATCAGCTTGTTTTGTCCCTTGTTTGCCATGTTACCTCCCTGAAACAGCCCACATGAGCAACTACTCATGAACATGGCCGAGAACTCGCAGGCCATCCACGAACTAGTGGGTTTGTAAATAATTGTGGGCAGGAGTCCCATTGACCGCCTCTGGAGTGGCAGGTTGGAGGAGGGACCCGCAGCGGAGCAGGTTGGGGTCCGGTCGCCACCGGGACCGGTGACCATCCTCCAAGGAAGGGGTCCCCCTGGATGTGGGGCCCCCTGAATGACAGTCGAGTGCGAGACACCGTACCCGTTCTTGCTTGGGCAACCTGAACAAGGTTCTGTTTTCCGGACTGGGGAAAGGGGTGCTGCCCGTTTCTTAGGGGCAGTATCAAGGTTTAGGTTGTTTGGGTGGGGAAGCGGAAGAAATGGGACCCGTCCGTTATTATTAAAAATGTTTTATTCATGTTTGCAACATTTAAGTGACATGCCTCCTGTAAGGGAAGATTTGAAAATTCATACCGTTTGTTTTTATATTTTTCAGAAAAATAAACCCGGTGGTGGACGGGCAGCCCGCGGACGGTCTGCGTTTTACCAAGGGGGAGTGTGACGCCCTGGACCCGAGGGGTCACAGAATAACATCAAACACACACACACCCTTCCCTGGTAGGGGACATCCGTCAAACAAAACCCTTGTTGCCTCTTCCAGGGTCTGATGTCCACACCAGGTGGGGCGGAGCCAGGCGGTTGGCCCCACCCACTGAGGAGTTCACAGGCCTGGAGGCGGGAAAAGACAGGAGATTTTAGTAGACGGTGGAGTGGAGGAGTTGAGTTCAGGAGGGAGTGCAGTGTTGGAGGTTGAAGTGGAGAGACTGTGTGTGTCTGGGTCGGAGCCCAGGCACAGTCAGCAAGGTCGGCAGACGGTGGTGGCCGTCTGGAGGAGTTAGTGGACATCTGCGGAACCGTAGGACCGGGGTCGATGGCCCGCCGGTACCGAACCGGGGAGCGGAGTGAAGCTAGGCACCAAGGCAGGGTACTCAGACCCCGACTAGGCTCGGAAGCCGCCGTAACATTCAAATTCTCTGATTGCGGTCTGGACCTCAGGGGTTCATTCCCACCCAAGTCCCGTCAGAAGGCAACAGCCCAACCCATAAGAGCCACCGCCAACGGCCAGAGATCCAAGGGCCAGCACCTGCGGGCAAAACGGGCTCTCCCGATACGTACAAGCCGGGAAGCGGACCACCCATGGAAATCCATAGGGGTCAAACACTTACACACAGGTGCAGGGAAAGACAGCCGCCATCAACCCGTCCGGGGAGAGTGAAGACGCTGCTGCCGACTGCGGGCCCCGTCCATCCAGCCGTTTGGTTTACCAGAGACTCTGTTATTGACTACCTGAGTGAGTACACCAGTGCCATCCGGCACAGCGCTGCACCGTATCGCTGCCCCGCTTCCGCGCTGCCTCCCCGCATCGGCACCTGCACCTAACCCCTACCCACCAACATCCATCCATCCATCCCCCCAACCGGAGCCCCGGGACCAACCGCCCCTACCCACGGAGGGGCCAACACCTCAGCTTCTCCCCGCCATCGCTCCCGGGAACCCCCGTCAGCAGCAGCGGTGGTGCCCACCATCACCACAACCCCGCGGGTGGCGTCACAACCGACAGCCCCCCACCAAACCTCCCCTTTTCATTTGTGGGCGAGGAGGCGCTGCTCGAGCCCCGGGTCTGGCCCCGTGCTCGAGCCACCGAGGAGCAGAAGCACCGGTCCCGAGCGCTAGAGATTCCCCCAGGCGAGCGACGTTCTCAAAAACCCCTCTCCGCCCGCGACAATTGCATTGATTGCCTATCCGCCACAGAATCCAACATAAACTTAGCACTCACTCACAAAGCTCTCCACGGTTCCACACCACCTTACGTCTCCCTCATCTCTGTCTATCATCCTACCCGTGGCCTCCGCTCTGCTAATGAGACATCCTCAACAATTCGAACCTCCCACTCCCGTCTTCAAGATTTCTCACGAGCTGCGCCCATGCACTGGAACACTTTACCAAAAACAATCCGATTAATTCCTAACATCCACACCTTTAAGCGGGCCCAAAATCCGTACCGACCAAAAGTTTGGACACACCTCATCTTTAGAACAACTATTAAGAGGAGACTTTGCGCAGCAGGCCTTCATGTTAAAATAGCTGCTAGGAAACCACTGCTAAGGACACACAATAAGCAGAAAAGACTTGTTTGGGCTAAAGAACACAAGGAATGGACATTAGACCAGTGGAAATCTGTGCTTTGGTCTGATGAGTTCAAATTTGAGATCTTTGGATCCAACCACCATGTCTTTGTAGAAAAGGTGAACGGATGGACTCCACATGCCTGGTTCCTACCGTGAAGCATGGAGGAGGAGGTGTGACGGTGTGGGAGTGCTTTCTGGTGACACTGTTGGGGATTTATTCAAAATTGAAGGCATACTAAACCAGCATGGCTACCACAGAATCTTGCAGCGGCATGCTATTCCATCCGGTTTGCGTTTAGCTGGACCATCATTTACTTTTCAACAGGACAATGACCCCAAACACACCTCCAGGTTGTGTAAGGGCTATTTGACTAAGAAGGAGAGTGATGGGGTGCTACGCCAGATGACCTGGCCTCCACAGTCACCAGACCTGAACCCAATCGAGATGCTTTGGGGTGAGCTGGACCGCAGAGTGAAGGCAAAAGGGCCAACAAGTGCTAAGCATTTCTGGGAACTCCTTCATGACTGTTGGAAAACCATTTCCGGTGACTACCTCTTGAAGCTCATCAAGAGAATGCCAAGACTGTGCAAAGCAGTAATCAAAGCAAAAGGTGGCTACTTTGAAGAACCTAGAATATAAGACATATTTTCAGTTGTTTCACACCTTTAAGTATTTCATTCCACATGTTTTCATTCATAGTTTTGATGTCTTCAATGTGAATCTACAATTTTTAAAGTCATGAAAATAAAGAAAACTCTTTGAGAAGGTGTGTCCAAACTTTTGGTCTGTACTGTATGTGTGCGTGTATGTATATATATATATATATATATATATATATATATATATATATATATGACATTTTTGATGGGAAAAAAATAATTACATGCTTTATTTATTTTTTCTTGTTTCATTTTATCCCCTTGTAATTAATATAGTTTTACAATCAGCACCATATAGTAATTTTGGCTAACAGCTTTTAGTAGTGTCCCCCATCCTGTTCACTTTCTTGAATAATGTACCCATCCTGGTCCCCATCCTGTAGTAATGTGCCTATCCTTGTCCCCTTTTACAAATGTGCCCAATCCTTGTCCCCCTCCTGTAGTAATGTGCCCATCCTGTAGTAATGTGCCCATCCTTGTCCCCTATTGTGTCATTCTACAAACTCACACACTAGCAATATCCCAATCTGGTGCCCTTTTGTGCCATTCTACATACAAACACTAGCAATGTCTCATTCTGGTCCCATATTGTGCCATTCAACACACCCCAGCAATGTCCCATCCTGGTCCCCTATGTGGCATTCTACTCTCACACACACACTAGCAATGTCCCATCCTTTTCCTCTGTTGTGCCATTCTACACACACTAGCAATGTCCCAGCATTGTCCCCTATTGTGCCATTCTACATACATGCACACACGCTACCAATGTCCCATCCTGGTCCTCTATTGTGCCATTAAACACACACGCACACACACACACACACACTAGCAATGTTCCATCCTGGTCCCCTATTGTGCCATTTGTTAGGTCCAGGTGGTAGTGGATCCTCTGGGCCGTGTACAGGACTCCCCCAGTGAGGTAACTCGGCGCTAACCCCTATACAGGGACTGTCTAGTCACCCCACCAGAAGGCCTAGGTACACGGTAGCCGGAGTACTAACGGGCAAAGTCAATGTCCTTCAGGAGACGAGTAGAACGGAGTCCCAGGAGCCACAGGGTTTCAAACGGAGATGACTTGAGGGTGATACCGGTGCCGGTAATGGACTGTGGGCGGGATCCAGGTGAAGCTGGTGTGACGGTATCGATAGCCGGATGGGACCGGGAACCGAGAAGGAGACCGGGAGGTGTATCGATAAGGATCTTCTCCGCCGGTAGTCACAGGAGGACCTTTTGGTAATCCCGGATGCAGGACCCGATCACGGAGACAGGACGGGTACTAGAAAGAAGACAGGGTTAATGTCTGTACAGCACAAGAGGACCTGGACTTCTAGCTACTGAAACTCGACGAACAGGCAACGCCCCCACGGCAGGAAGACCCCTATATACCCTACACCTGGTTTAAGCGATATCCTGTTTCCGGACGCTGGCCCTTTAAGAGGAGGTCAATGACCGCGCTCGCCCTAATGCGCATGCGCGATGCCCGAGTGCCGGAGACCAGCGCAGGAAGCGGTGCAGAGGATGCAGTGGAGCCTGTGTGTGTGTCCGGGGTCGCAGATGTACGCAGGGAGCCTGGAAGGTGCAGAGGAGGCAGAGCGGGCTGAGCAGCCGCGGGCTGAAGAAACGGGTTTCATATGGCTGGTAGGCACAAAGCCCCTTGATGATCGCGGTCGTTGTCAGCGCCTCATCTAAAATTCAGATGAATGTTTTGCCGCGCTGTCTCTGCACTATTCCAATGGCAGCCGCCGGCCAATCAAAGTCAAGCCGGTGACGTCCTACATATCAGCTACTTGCCTCTGACTGGCCAGCGGCTGCCATTGGACTAGTGTAGATAGAGCATGACTACGCAGCGCAAATAAAATGTTAATCTGAAATAAAGCAGGGAGCAGTGAAGGCTGCGGCCCCTGCACCAGTCGCGATCGTCAAGGGGTGCACTTGCCTGCGAGTCGCAAGAAGCAGCCTGGGAGCGGCCCGTGGACTGCGTGTTTGAGACCTCCGCTCTTGTGGAAAGGATTTTCTTTGTCACATCATACTAACATCTAGAAAAAATTCTGCCCATTGGAATTATACACAAAGCAAAATTAAAAAGGGCTAGCAAACATTGCAATTCTTTCAATGTACATTTTTCTATAGCTAAAAAATCTATGAATATGAATTTTAGCTTAATTTACTTTAATGCAGGAAATGTTCACTCCATCTGAGCTGAGTCTATTATAATAACTAAAAACCCAAGTTGACAACAAGGTTGTACAGTTTTCTTTACAGCTAACAGAATTCCAAAGTAACTTGATAAGTCTTGTAATTTAGCCATTAAACCGTACTAGGATCAGATTCAGCAGGACCAATGAACAGTAAATTGTCCAGATAATGCAACACCCTCCAAAATCACATTTATGTTTCAAAACCAATTGAAGAAAAGTAGAAAAAGCTTTTAAATAATAACATATGCCATAACCCATGAGGAAATGAAATGCAAGTGAACGAAAGAAAACCTGTCACCAGGATTTTCCCTTATATCCTGCGGCCACCACCAGTGAGCCCTTATATACAGCATACTAGAATCCTGTATATAACAGCCCAGGCCGCTCTGTAGAACTTAAAAAACCCTTCATTATACTCACCTATGGGGTGGTCCAGTCCAATGGATGTCACTGCTCTCGGTCCGGCGCCTCCTTCATCTTGTTCACTCGACGAACAATAATAGCTAGATAATATTAAAATATAACTTTTAATGATAGATATTGAAGTAGAATTAGGAGGAACAAACAAAGACATACACAACAATTACATGTAGAAGGCCCTCTCAATTCGGAAGGAGCCGATACCAATACCCTGATGCTAGATATTGGGTAACAATGAATAGATCAGGGAAAGTGATGTCAATCCCTGATATCCCCAATCAATATGAGTATAATGACTCTAAGGTCAATATTTACAGAACAACAGCAGGGTAAACAATAGCACAGAAAAAGCAAGGATAGTGATAAAGACAATTAACATTTATGGTGTGTTTTAAGTCAGACTGTTGCTATATTAATAAGCACATCTATATAAATCTAAGAGGATGGAGGTGCGATATTTGAATCTAACAAACATAGTTATAAATTGCATGAAAAGGTGTCAAAATGCAAAAATTAGAAATGGAACGGTCTCATTGGTGTAGAAGTTGTAGTCCAGTCATGTTAACCATAGAATAATTGCTGGATCTCCGAGGGGTAGCTACAGTAAATAGCTACACCATACCCATTAGAAATGATCCACAAAAGCGTGCTCATAGGCAGACTTATGTTTGTTCCCCATAATTCTTTTTTAAATATCTATCATTAAAAGTTATATTTTAATATTACCTAGCTATTATTTTTCTGGACTTTTGGGTGATTTAATTGCTTATTGCTACATATTATTTTGTTCAGTCACCATCCTCCTTCCCAGCCCCGTGTAGATGACACGTCCACCATTATGCTCCTGCGCATGCGCACTTTGATATCCCCTGCTGAGGGCAGCGCAAAGTACTGTAATGCTCAGGTGCGAGGAAAGGTCAAAGACTACCCATGCATGCGCACCACAATAGACGTGTAATCCACACGGGACTGGGAAGAAGGACAGTGACTGCATAAGATGGAGAAGGCCCCGGATGGAGAGCAGCGACGTTCATCATACAGGGCCGCCCCCCTAGGTGAGTATAAAGGTCATTTTTTGCGTTCTACAGTGTGACCTGGGCACTTATATACAGTATTCTCGAATGCTGTATATTAGAGCTTACTGGTGGTGGCCACAGCTCATTCGGGAAAAATCTTTTAGGTTGACAGGGAGTAACCTAAAAGCACATTTTCTTTCTGCTTTTGCTAGTAATGCCCCTTTACCATTTGACCTAAATAAATCTACACATAAATGGGATTGGCATGTCAAACTGGATTTTCAAAAAAAAACAAAACGAAAACTATTGGTGGATTTCTTGATTAAGAAGTGGGGAGATACTTTGAAATGCAAAGAATAAAACCACCGTCATTCAATCAATCTTCCTTGGATTTATGTCATGTCTTCGGCAGTGCAGTAATAGCTACATACCTCTTTTGTTCCTGATCCATTAGATGTGTCAGTTCCAACACTTTACCTAGCTCTTCCCATTTTCCCTGGTGCGGTGTCAGTTGGGGTAATAACAGGTTAATAACAGCCTTCAGCTGCCTCTAAGCCATACATTAGTAATAGTGAGGGTCTATGAGACCTCCCCCATTACTAATCTGTAAGTGAAAGAACACAAACACCAAAAAAATCCTATATTTGAAATAAAATACCAAAAAAACACCCTTTTCACTCCTTTATTAAACCCAAAACACTCCTGCAGATCCAACATAATCCACACGAGGTCCCACGACGATTTCAGCTCTGCTACATCTGAACTGACAGCGTGTGATCGTGGAACATGACTGCCGCTGTGAGCTGCAGGCAGAGAATGAATGAACTGCAGTGATGTCACTCAAGTTACTTGCAGTCACATCTGAAGGTTCCCATGGTCCTCCACCTGTGACCTCAGGTAACCTGACCTCAGATGTCCTCATTAAAATCATTGAACTCACCTGCATCTCCTAACAGAAAACCACATTTATTTTTTTGCCAAGAGATGCAGATTTGGTGATGAAATGTTTACACCGTATTCCTGCACCCATTCTACACCTTGTGGCAAAAAATTGCATCACTACCGCATCATATCGCATGCTGTTTTGATGCGTTTTTTTGCCAGGATGTATACATTGGGGGCATGAACATGGTGTAAAAATGTAATCACAAAATTTGCATCTCTTGGGCCAAAAATGCAAAAGAAAGCATTTTTTCTGCCAGGAGGTAGAAATTTAGTCCTGAAGTGTGGTGCAGACATTTTAGCACCAAATTTGCACCTCTTGGCAGAAAACGTCACCGAAATGGCATTTCTATTTGCATTTTTAGGCCAAGAAATGTAGATGATGATTACATTTTTACACCATATTCATGCACCCAATCTACACCACCTGGCAAATAAACGCATCGAAACCACATGCGTTATGATGCTGTAGTGATACGATTGTTTGCAAGGAGGGGTAGAATGGGTGCAGGCATATGGTGTAAAAATTTCAACACCAAATCTGCATCTCTTGGCAAAAAAAACCCTGCGTTTTTCTGGTAAGAGATGCAGGTGAGTTCACTGAGTTTGAGGTCCTCTGAGGTCAGGTTTCCTGCGGTCACAGGTGGAGGACCATGGGAACCTCCAGCTGTGACCGCAACTAACCTGAGTGATGTCATCGCTGCAGCTTAGTCATTCTCTGTTTGAATCTCACAGTGGGCGGTCATGTCCCATGATCGTGTGCTGTCAGTTCAGATGTAGCAGAGCTGAAATCATTGTGGGACCTCGTGTGGATTTCGTCTGACCTGCAGGGGTGTTTTGGGGGTTAATAAATTGGTGAATGAAGGTGTGTTTTTGTATTTTATTTCAAATATAGGATTTTTTAGGTGTTTGTGTTTATTTTCTTTCACTTACAGGGTCTCATAGACCCTTGGAATACCAAACAAGGTAAAGCAGGATGTACTTCGTAATTAGACCATAATTTTAGTATATCCACGCATAAAAATAATAATCTTTATTTATCAATTTTAAAATTGCAGACAGACAAAAGAAAAAAAAACCACAATGTGCATGTTATGTGTGATCAATACACACTAGGTGGAAAGGTGTTTGGGATCTACAATATGAGACCAATGTGCAGTGGTGGAATTAAAGCAGCTATAGCTTTCAAGGCAGGAGACTATGGTGGATGTAACTTTCCCTCCACTCAGTCCTACCTGGCAATGGGGCTTTAAAGGGAACCTGTCATCAGAAATTTTGCACTGAACCTAAAAGATTCCCCCTCTGAAGCTCTTTGAAATTGCGCAATGGGGGACGGCCTAAAGCAACAGGGAGGCAGACTAACGGACACCAGAGAGCCCACCCCCGTGTACCATTATCAAGATCTGAATACAAAAAGGTACCACTTTACAAAGTCTTTATTTTGGTCAGAAAGGGGGCACATAAACAACAGGAACATTGCTAGAATGCAGCCCAGGAGCTGCAGAGGGGGAATCTTTTAGGTTTAGTGCAAAATTTCTGATGACAGGTTCCCTTTAAGCACCCTAGATGTGTGGTGCCCCCATTCCACGACGGCTATCCCTTTTTTCCCCTAATTACAGTCCGGGTCCACCCATCACTACTGATGACCTATCCTTACCTACTTGGTCATTTAGAGTAAAGTCCTCGGGGTACGAAAGGTGATGGATTAATCTTTTAAGGGACTGTATCGTCTAATTTTTTTTTTTTTTTGTAGGCCAAATCATCTAACAATATTATTCTAATCGTGTAACAACTATTTTCTTAATGTAATTCAACTTTTAAAGATGTAAAATAAAACTTTTATATAAAAATACTTATAATTGCCAGTAGAGGGAGCATCTTCCTGTGTACACATTAAAAAGCTATAGTAATCCTTAGTAGAATTACGATAGCTGCAAATTTGGGCAGTCACTAGCTGACATGCCTATTCTCCTCCCCTTTTGGGTGTTACACTGCACCCAAAAGGGGAGGAGGTGTATTTCATTGTAATGTGTCGCCATTTTCTGGGTGACTGTATATGAATTGTACAGCTCCACCCGGAAGTAAAGTGGAAACACATTTATACATATATATACAGACTGCGGTCATCGGATCCTCCCGGTACCGCCACCGCTGCTTCAATCTCCCGTGCGGCGATAGGCTCGCTCCCGTGCGGGCGGCAGGTCCGCTCCCGTGCGGGCGGCAGGTCCGCTCCCGTGCGGGAGATGAAGCAGCTGCGAAATCAAAAGTGAACAGTAGGGAAAAAAAAAAAGACATACTCACCTGTCTGCAGACTCCCGGTACCATGCCCGCTCCCAGCACCTCTTCCGGTACCGCTGCTCCGGCTGTGTGCCGGCTCCAAGGCTCGTCCTATGGATGCAGGACCTGGCAGAGGATCACCTGATGCAGTCACCTGACGCATCAGCTGATCGCAAGTCGCGCGGTGATGCTGGCTTTTTACTGCCTGGCTATCAGCTGATCCTGCCGTCAGGAGACTATCAGCTGATCACCGACAACTCCTGCAGCGATCGGACAGGAGCCAGCACGTAAGTGTGTAGGTTTTTTTTTTTTCACTGATGCATCAGTTGTATAAAAGCCTTTTATACAATCAGCTGCTATGTCATGTGATTCAGGCCCTTGAACCTGACACAACATCTGATCGGTATGCCTTCCAGCAAACCGATCAGATGATATTGGACAGCGCGTACACTTGACCCAGGATTACTGCGGAGGGGGGTTCTTTATTTCAATAAAGATGGAGTCACTAATTGTGTTGTGTTTTATTTCTAATAAAAATATTTTTCTGTGTTGTGTTTTTTTGATTTTATCTTTATAGAAATTCATGGTGGCCATGTCTAATATTGGCGTGACACCATGAATTTTGGGCTTAGGGCCAGCTGATAATATAAAGCTAGCCCTAACCCCCTTTATTACCCAGTGAGCCACCCATCACCAGGGCAGCTGGAGAGTTGGATACAGCGCCAGAAGATGGCTCTTCTATGAAAGCGCCATTTTCTGGGGTGGCTGCGGACTGCAATACGCAGCGTGGGTGCCCAGAAAGCTTGGGCACTCTGCATTGCATATTCCAATCCCCAGCTGCCTAGTTGTACCTGGTAGGACTCAAAAATTGGGCGAAGCCCATGTCTTTTTTTTATTTTAATTATTTCATGATATATATTTTTGGTTCACAACCGGGTACAAATTGGGGGTTGGGAGCAGCCCGTACCTGCCTGCTGTACCTGGCTAGCATACAAAAATATGGCGAAGCCCATGTCTTTTTTTGGGGGGGCATACAGTCCTGGATGGAGGATGCTGAGCCTTGTAGTTATGCAGCTGCTGTCTGCTCTACTGCATACACTATTGGATGAAGCATGCTGAGCCTTGTAGTTCTGCAGCTGTCAAAATACGCATAGTGCGCACAGCATTTTTTTTCCCATAGGTTTTGCTGGTGAATCACTGCAGAGATGTTATGAACGTTTTCTGCAGCGAAACATGCAGCAAATCCGCAGTTGGCACTATATGGTGGCTCTGTATGGTGGCTCAGTAGTTAGCACTGTATGGTGGCACTGTATGGTGGCTCAGTAGTTGGCACTGTACGGTGGCTCAGTAGTTGGCGCTGTATGGTGGCTCAGTAGTTAGCACTGTACGGTGGCTCAGTAGTTGGCACTGTATGGTGGCTCTGTATGGTGGCTCAGTAGTTAGCACTGTACGGTGGCTCAGTAGTTGGCACTGTATGGTGGCTCAGTAGTTGGCACTGTACGGTGGCTCAGTAGTTGGCACTGTACGGTGGCTCAGTAGTTGGCACTGTATGGTGGCTCAGAAGTTGGCACTGTACGGTGGCTCAGTAGTTGGCTCTGTATGGTGGCTCAGTAGTTAGCACTGTACGGTGGCTCTGTAGTTGGCACTGTATGGTGGCTCAGTAGTTGGCACTGTACGGTGGCTCAGTAGTTGGCACTGTATGGTGGCACTGTATGGTGGCTCAGTAGTTGGCACTGTACAGTGGCTCAGTAGTTGGCTCTGTATGGTGGCTCAGTAGTTAGCACTGTACGGTGGCTCAGTAGTTGGCATTGTATGGTGGCACTGTATGGTGGCTCAGTAGTTGGCACTGTACGGTGGCTCAGTAGTTGGCGATGTATGGTGGCTCAGTAGTTAGCACTGTGCGGTGGCTCTGTAGTTGGCACTGTATGGTGGCTCAATAGTTGGCACTGTACGGTGGCTCAGTAGTTGGCACTGTATGGTGGCACTGTATGGTGGCTCAGTAGTTGGCACTGTACGGTGGCTCAGTAGTTGGCACTGTATGGTGGCTCAGTAATTAGCACTGTACGGTGCCTCAGTAGTTGGCACTGTATGGTGGCTCTGTATGGTGGCTCAGTAGTTAGCACTGTACGGTGGCTCAGTAGTTGGCTCTGTATGGTGGCTCAGTAGTTAGCACTGTACGGTGGCTCAGTAGTTGGCACTGTATGGTGGCTCAGTAGTTAGCACTGTACGGTGGCTCTGTATGGTGGCTCAGTAGTTGGCACTGTACGGTGGCTCTGTATGGTGGCTCAGTAGTTAGCACTGTACGGTGGCTCTGTATGGTGGCTCAGTAGTTGGCACTGTACGGTGGCTCAGTAGTTGGTACTGTATGGTGGCTCAGTAGTTGGCACTGTACGGTGGCTCAGTAGTTGGCACTGTATGGTGGCTCAGTAGTTGGCACTGTACGGTGGCTCAGTAGTTGGCACTGTATGGTGGCTCTGTATGGTGGCTCAGTAGTTAGCACTGTACGGTGGCTCTGTATGGTGGCTCAGTAGTTGGCACTGTACGGTGGCTCAGTAGTTGGCACTGTATGGTGGCTCAGTAGTTGGCACTGTACGGTGGCTCAGTAGTTGGCACTGTATGGTGGCTCTGTATGGTGGCTCAGTAGTTAGCACTGTACAGTGGCTCTGTATGGTGGCTCAGTAGTTGGTACTGTACGGTGGCTCAGTAGTTGGCACTGTATGGTGGCTCAGTAGTTGGCACTGTACGGTGGCTCAGTAGTTAGCACTGTACGATGGCTCTGTATGGTGGCTCAATAGTTATCACTGTATGGTGGCTCTGTATTTGGCAGTGTATGGTGGCTCAGTAGTTAGCACTGTATGGTGGCTCAGTAGTTATCACTGTATGGTGGCTCTGTAGTTGGCACTGTAACACAAACACACACGAACGTGGACGGGGATAGCGGAGGGAGGGGCTTTCATTACAGACGGTAATGGCAGGGGGCTGGTGAGAGCAGAGGGAGGACACACACACACCGGCGGCCGTCAGGACGGGCCTGGGGACAGCGGAGGGAGGGGCTTTCATTACAGACGGTAACGGCAGGGGGCGGGGGCTGGTGAGAACAGAGGGAGGGAGGGGGTGTCATCGGTAACGAGGGGAGGGGAGGCGGCCAGGACTCACATCCCAGCGGTTGACAGGTGTAAAGTGGAGAAAAAAGCATGGCTTGAATCTACACAAAAATGGCGCTTGCTTTCCTCCGTCTGCTGTGATCTGGACAGCCCAGGGGGCGCGTCCAGGTCACAGCACACACCCACTGTAACGTTACACATAGGGTCGGATAGCAACCACTATTCTTTATGCACAGGGGCTGCCATAAAGGAGTGTGGAACTGTCGTTACACACAGCAAATCCAACATGGCCCCCAGTGCATACAGTAAAATTAGAATAACAGAAAAAGTAAATAAGCTACGATTTTCATTTTGTATTAAAAATACTTGATTTCAGAATCACTATTTTTAATACAAAAATAAAAAAACACGATACAGTCCCTTTAAGAACCAAGATCTTTTTTTAGGGACGATTAAATTAAGCAAAAGGCCAACATCCTTTACACCCCATTTTATAGAAGGCCGTACTGATAATTTTTGCCTAAAGGATTTGTCATAGCTATACCATGCCATACCACCAAAACGTATGTATTCTGTATTCCAAATATGCTCCTTCACAGAGGTGTTAAGGTGAAACCCTAGGGAGCCTTTCACAAACTTAAGACGTCCTTAAATCAAGATTCCACCACCGCCGTTGGGAGAGGAACGATTGCAGGAAGCCCAGAAACTTTGTCCTTCAGGGAAGCCCTAATTTTTTGTTTCCCTAAGGCATCATGTACAATTTGATTAACTCTTTCATATGAATTACCGTATTTTTTGCTTTATAAGACGCACTTTTGTTCCCCAAAATTTTTGGGGAAAGTAGGGTGTGCGTCTTATAAGCCGAATATACGGGGGGGGGGTGTATATATATATATGTACACTGCAGGGTCCAGGGGAGGTGGGGGTGCTGTGCTGGGGGCAGGTGCTGCGGCGGCAGCGTTTGATCTCCTGCTCCCGCTCATATAATATGCACAGCCGCTGTCCATCTCCGGTGGTGCTGAAATCGCACCACAGTGACGGGCTGGGCTGGGAGCGGTGCATATTATTTGTCCCTGCGCCCCCCTGTGATTGCACATGCCCCCCCTGTGTTAGATTTGGCCCCCAGGCTGCTGCTCATTCTAAAATAAAAAAGCTTTACTTACCCCCTCCAGTGTTTCTCCCCGTGTCCCTGCTTCCACTGTGATCAGGCACAGAGAGATCTCAGGCTGCTGTGCCGATCACATGACCGCACTGAGAACCAGGAAGTAAGGAAGAGAAGCACGGAGGGAGACAGGAGGGAGCTCAGCGCTGGAGGAGGTAAGGAAAGAGGGTTTTATTTTACTATGGGCAGCAGCAGGCGGGCGATATCTAACACAGGGGGACTTGTGCGATCTATAGGGGCCATGGGCAGCACTATGGGGGCGATATCTAACACAGGGGGCTTGTGCGATCTATAGGGGCCATGGGCAGCACTATGGGGGCGATATCTGTTAGGGCCAGGTGGACGGGCAGACCCAGGAGGTGGATCCACTGGGCCGAACTCCTTGATGAAGGTAAGGGGTCCGGTAGCTGGAGCACTACGGGTAGCAGGACAGTCCGTGCACAAGAGTAGAATGGAGAAGTCCCTGGGACCACGGAGTCACTGATGGTAGTCCGGGTGACGGAGCTCAGGTTCGGAAGCCGAGATGTAGTCAGGCGGAGTCCGGAACCGATGGAGCGAGAGGACGGGTCACCACAGGGATCAGAGATGGAACGGACTGTCAGGATGGCAGATAGTCAGCGTTCGGGATTCGGCAGGACCGGATGGCGAGGCAGGACCGGCTCTAGAAGAGAGAGAGGTGAGTATCTCACAGGAACACAAGGAGACCTGACTCCTAGCTTGGGAAACACGAAGAACAGGCCCCGCCCACTTGGACACTAACCCCTTTATACCCTGTACCTGTGTGCTCAATTTCCTGTCAGTGGACGCTGGCCCTTTAAGAAAGGGTCAATGACCGCGCGCCCTAATGCGCATGCGCGAGGCCCGGGTGCCAGAAGCCAGGGCAGGGAGCGGTGAGGAGGAAGCAGGAGAGCCGGGCTGGGGCTGAGTAGCCGACGGGCGCCGGGAGCGGGGACCAGGACGCCTGGGAACCGCAGGCAATGGAGGCTGGAGACCGGGGAGCGGCGGACGCCGGACAGAGGAACCGGGGAGCGACGCAGGGAAGCCGGGGAGCGTGGCAGGTGAGCCGGGGAGCAGAGCAGGGGACCCGGGGAGCGTGACAGTACCCCCCCCCCCACGCCCACCTCCCCGCAACCGGGACAGGAAGGCACGGATCAGAGGCGTACCCACATTCTCCCGGGGTTCCCAGGACCTATCCTCAGGACCATACCCTGCCCAGTCCACCAAGAAGAACTGTCGGCCCCGTATGGTTTTCATGTCCACGATATCCCTTACCGCATAGATGTCGTCATCGGCAATAGGAGGAGGAGCCGAACTGGCAGCAGCGGAGAAGGGACCAAGGACAACCGGCTTGAGCAGGGAGACGTGGAAGGAGTTGGGTATCCTCATCGTGGCCGGGAGCTGCAGCTTGTAGGAGACCTCATTGATCTTGCTGAGGACTTTAAACGGCCCGATGTAGCGAGGTCCCAGCTTGTAGGATGGTAGCTTCAATCGGACGTACTTGGAAGCAAGCCAGACGAGATCTCCTGTAGAGAAACACGGAGGGTCCAGACGCCTCTTGTCTGCGTGTCTCTTCATCCGCAGGGAAGCACGTCCCAGGGACGCCTTGACTGAGTCCCAAATCGTTGCAAAGTCACGGGCTACAGCATCAGCAGCAGGGACATCCGAGGAAGAGGATACAGGCAATGGGACGGAAGGCTGAAGTCTGTAAACGACATGGAAGGGAGAGCTGGAGGAGGACTCACTGACGTGGTGGTTATGGGAGAATTCAGCCCAAGGAAGAAGCGTGGACCAGTCGTCATGATGGGCGTTGACGTAGTGACGTAAGAAGGAGGTCAAGATCTGATTGACCTGTTCCACTTGGCCGTTCGACTGAGGATGGTAGGCTGAAGAAAAGTCCAGAGTCACTCCCAGATGTTTGCAGAGAGCCCTCCAGAAGCGGGAGGTGAACTGAGTTCCTCTGTCGGACACAATGTGTGATGGAAAGCCATGCAAGCGGAAGATGTGTTGTATATAGGCGTCAGCGAGTTCCTGGGCAGAGGGCAGTCCAGCCATAGGGACGAAATGAGCCATTTTAGAGAACCGATCCACCACGACCCATATGACTGTGTGTCCGGAGGACAGTGGCAAGTCCGTAATAAAGTCCATCGCAATGTGTTGCCACGGAACTGAGGGTATAGGCAGAGGCAGAAGACGGCCATATGGCAGGTGTTTGGGCGTCTTGTTCCTGGCACAAGAGGAGCAGGCTGAGACAAAAGAAGCGACATCCGTCCGAAGGGATGGCCACCAGTAATGACGTACAATCGTACTCCATGTTCTCTTCTGACCAGCATGACCGGCTATTTTCGAGGCATGGCCCCAGTGTAACACTTTTTGCCTGTCAGTCTCAGAGACATAGGTCTTCCCGGGCGGTATCTGGGCCAGGGTGACAGGAGTCACCGGAATGATTTTACTAGGACAGATGATGGGCTGGGATGTCTCCTCCTCCTGCTCCATGGGCATGAATGACCTGGACAAGGCATCTGCGCGTACATTCTTGTCCGCGGGTCGGAAATGGAGCTGGAAATCGAATCTAGCAAAGAACAAGGACCACCTGGCTTGCCGTGGGTTCAGTCGTTGAGCAGACCGCAAGTATTCCAGGTTCTCTTGGTCCGTGTAAATAATAACGGGGTACACTGCTCCTTCCAGAAGGTAGCGCCATTCCTCCAGAGCCAGTTTGACTGCCAATAGCTCTCGGTCACCGATGGTGTAGTTGCGTTCAGGCGCTGAGAAACTCTTGGAGAAGAAACCGCAAGTCACCATCTTCCCGGAGGAGGACTTCTGCATGAGCACTGCTCCGGCTCCCGAGGAGGAGGCATCCACCTCCAAGGTGAACTGTCGGTTTAACTCCGGACGGTGGAGCACAGGAGAGGAGGCAAATGCCCGCTTCAGAGAGCCAAACGCGGCGTCGGCCGCAGGTGACCAGTCCTTTGGATTAGCCCCCTTCTTGGTCAAGGCGGAGAGAGGAGCAGTCAGAGCCGAGAAGTGAGGGATGAACTGGCGGTAATAGTTGGCGAATCCCAGGAAGCGTTGGATTGCCTTTAGTCCAGAAGGAGGAGGCCAGTTGAGAATGGAAGAGACCTTCTTCGGATCCATCTGCAGTCCGGTATCGGAGATGACGTAACCCAGGAAGGGAAGAGAAGACTGCTCGAAGACACACTTCTCGTACTTGGCGTACAGACGATTCTCCCTCAGTCGTTGTAGTACCAGCTGCACGTTCTCTCTGTGGGTCTGGAGGTCCGGAGAAAAGACCAGGATGTCATCAAGATACACCACCACACAGACGTAGAGAAGGTCTCGGAACACGTCATTCACCAATTCCTGAAAGACTGCTGGTGCGTTACACAGGCCGAAGGGCATCACACAGTATTCATAGTGCCCATCGCGAGTATTGAACGCGGTCTTCCATTCGTCCCCAGAGCGGATGCGGACCAGGTTGTAGGCACCCCGAAGATCCAACTTGGTGAACAGACGAGCTCCTCTAAGCCGATCAAACAATTCGGGGATGAGCGACAGGGGGTACTTGTTTTTCACGGTGATTTGGTTCAATCCCCGGTAGTCTATGCATGGGCGTAGGTCACCTTCTTTCTTCTTAACGAAGAAGAAGCCTGCTCCAGCAGGAGAGGAGGATCTCCGAATGAATCCCCTTGCCAGGCTCTCTGAGATGTAAGTAGACATGGCCCTTGTTTCGGCAGGAGACAGCGGATATATCCGTCCTCGAGGTGGTGTAGTTCCCGGGAGCAGGTCGATGGCACAATCGTAAGGACGATGTGGCGGAAGTACCTCTGATTCCTTTTTGTCAAAGACATCCGCGAAGGACCAATAGGCCGAAGGCAGTCCCGGTAGGGACTCTGGAACCGGAGGTCGTCGGATGGGTTGTACGGTCTTCAGACAGTTCTCATGGCAAGAAGAGCCCCATCGGGTGATTTCACCAGTGCCCCAGCTGACTGACGGTTCGTGTGTCCTTAACCAGGGGAGTCCCAGCAGAATTTGATGGGACATGTGTGGGAGGACGTAGAGAGCGATGTTCTCGGTGTGCAGGGCACCGATACGCAGTTCGACCGGCCTGGTGATCCACGAGATGGTGTCAGAGAGGGGTCTTCCATCCACAGAGGCAATCACGAGGGGTTTGTCGAGTGGAGTAACAGGCACCTGGTACTTGTCCACCGTGGCCTGCTGGATGAAATTGCCTGCTGCCCCAGAATCGAGGTACGCCTCGGCCGTGAACCGCGTCTCTCCCGTTGTCACTTGAACAGTCCACGTAACCGGGTCTGAGAGAGTCCCAGCACCTAGGGTGGCCTCTCCTACCAACCCTAGGCTTTGGAGTTTCCCGGCCTCTCTGGACAGGAGCGTAGAAGGTGTGTGCCCTCTCCGCAGTAGAAGCAGAGGCCCTTGGCGAGCCGCTCTGCTCGGCGTTGTTCAGACTGCCGCACACGGTCGATCTGCATGGGCTCGTGGACGGAGACACCAGATGCCGTTGACTGAAGTACGGCGGGCTTCTGCGGAGGAGAGGAATGCCGTACCGGACGTCTCTCACGGGACACCTCTTTGGATCGCTCCTGAAAGCGAATGTCCACTCGAGTCGCTAGGGTAATCAGGGCATCCAGGGTGGACGGTACGTCACGACCAGCCAGCTCATCTTTAATTCGACCCGAGAGTCCTTCCCAGAAGGCGGCGGTTAGAGCCTCGTTGTTCCACCCGAGTTCCGAAGCCAAGGTGCGAAAACGGATGGCATATTGACCCACCGTAAGAGTCCCCTGACGTAACCGGAGAAGAGATGAGGCAGACGCGGAGGCGCGTCCGGGCTCGTCAAAGGTGCCACGAAATGCCTGCAGGAACTCCTGGATGTTCGTGGTCACAGGGTCCTCCTTCTCCCACAAGGGGTTCATCCACGCCAATGCCTCACCCTCTAGATGGGACATCATGAAGGCGACCTTGGCTTGGTCGGAGGCAAATAAATGCGGCAGCTGCGTGAAATGGAGGGAGCATTGGTTTATGAATCCCCTGCAGGTCTTGGGATCTCCGGCGTACCGGGGTGGTGAGGCCAAACGAAGCCTGGAAGCATCCGAGGAGGCTGCCACGGGAGCTGGAGCCGTGGATTGTCTAGTGGAAGCCCGAGATGCTGAAGATGTAACCGACGCTTGTAGCGTGTTCAGGCGGGCGTCCACAGAAGACATAAAGTTCAGCATGCGGGTCTGAGTCTCACGCTGGCGTGTGAGTTCTTCCTGCAAGGCCGCTAGTGCTTCGGCGGGATCCATGGCCTGTTCTTACTGTTAGGGCCAGGTGGACGGGCAGACCCAGGAGGTGGATCCACTGGGCCGAACTCCTTGATGAAGGTAAGGGGTCCGGTAGCTGGAGCACTACGGGTAGCAGGACAGTCCGTGCACAAGAGTAGAATGGAGAAGTCCCTGGGACCACGGAGTCACTGATGGTAGTCCGGGTGACGGAGCTCAGGTTCGGAAGCCGAGATGTAGTCAGGCGGAGTCCGGAACCGATGGAGCGAGAGGACGGGTCACCACAGGGATCAGAGATGGAACGGACTGTCAGGATGGCAGATAGTCAGCGTTCGGGGTTCGGGATTCGGCAGGACCGGATGGCGAGGCAGGACCGGTTCTAGAAGAGAGAGAGGTGAGTATCTCACAGGAACACAAGGAGACCTGACTCCTAGCTTGGGAAACACGAAGAACAGGCCCCGCCCACTTGGACACTAACCCCTTTATACCCTGTACCTGTGTGCTCAATTTCCTGTCAGTGGACGCTGGCCCTTTAAGAAAGGGTCAATGACCGCGCGCGCGCCCTAATGCGCATGCGCGAGGCCCGGGTGCCAGAAGCCAGGGCAGGGAGCGGTGAGGAGGAAGCAGGAGAGCCGGGCTGGGGCTGAGTAGCCGACGGGCGCCGGGAGCGGGGACCAGGACGCCTGGGAACCGCAGGCAATGGAGGCTGGAGACCGGGGAGCGGCGGACGCCGGACAGAGGAACCGGGGAGCGACGCAGGGAAGCCGGGGAGCGTGGCAGGTGAGCCGGGGAGCAGAGCAGGGGACCCGGGGAGCGTGACAATATCTAACACAGGGGGACTTGTGCGATCTATAGGGGCCATGGGCAGCACTATGGGGGCGATATCTAACACATGGGGACTTGTGTGATCTATATAGGGGCCATGGGCAGCACTATGGGGGCGATATCTAACACAGGGGGACTTGTGCGATCTATAGGGGCCATGGGCAGCACTATGGGGGCGATATCTAACACAGGGGGTCTTGTGCGATCTATAGGGGCCATGGGCAGCACTATGGGGGCGATATCTAACACATGGGGACTTGTGCAATCTATAGGGGCCATGGGCAGCACTATGGGGGCGATATCTAACACAGGGGGACTTGTGCGATCTATAGGGGCCATGGGCAGCACTATGGGGGCGATATCTAACACAGCGGGACTTGTGCGATCGATATCTAACACAGGGGGACTTGTGCGATCTATATAGGGGCCATGGGCAGCACCATGGGGGCGATATCTAACACAGAGGGACTTGTGCGATCTATAGGGGCCATGGGCAGCAGCATGGGGGCGCTATCTAACACAGGGGAACGTGTGCAATCCAAAGGGGACCATAGGCAGCACAGGGGAATGTATGCAATCCATAGGGGGCCATAGGCAGCACAGGGGAATGTGTGCAATCCATAGGTGACCATAGGCAGCACAGGGGAATGTATGCAATCCATAGGGGGCCATAGGCAGCACAGGGGAATTTATGCAATCCATAGGGGGCCATAGGCAGCACAGGGGAACGTGTGCAATCCATAGGGGACCATAGGCAGCACAGGGGAATGTATGCAATCCATAGGGGACCATAGGCAGCACAGGGGAATGTATGCAATCCATAGGGGGCCATAGGCAGCACAGGGGAACGTGTGCCGACACAAGGGGGCTATATTCAATATAAGGGGGCCATATCCAGATTAAGGGGGCTAATTTTAGGATGGGGGGCTATGAGGGACATATACCCTATATGATTTGTTAGAGGGACACTGGCATTATAAGATGGACCCCATTTAACATTTAAAAAAAAACCTCTTTTTTTTCACCAACTTTGGGGGTGCGTCTTATAATCAGGTGCGTCTTATAAAGCGAAAAATACGGTAAATTATTAGAATTGTCAGGGACAGACAGGGAGAGGAAGATCTCACCTCTTTAAGAGGCGAGCATGAGCGCCGCCACAGTTTAAGGGTAATGGCTGGTGCCTCATCTTCACCCGATGACCAGACCAAGTTGCTGCTGCAGATTTTGCTTCTGTTGCTTTCTGATGATCGGTCAGGATACTGGATGTGTCTCAACTTCCCCTGGGTAGCTGCTGCACTTGTATGGTAGCAGCAGCTGGATGAGTCACCGCAGGTCTTCACCATAACCCTGGCGATGGACGCATCCATATAATGTCAGCCAGTCTTTGAACCTGAAGTGGGCGGTGACTTCCTCCTTGCGCTGTTCTTCTTCCAGTTCACAGGTGGCGGATGTGAATAGGTGTTACGGAAACTATTCCTTTACAGGCTATAGCTCTATTGCATAGCCCCCTTTTCAGCATGATCTGAGACTAACATCACATGCTCTTCTTTCTCTGCTGTAGATATTTTTAATTTATCAGCTGACGGTCTCCTTTTTTCCTCAGCTCAAGTGCAGCGGGCACCTGATGTAAGCCCCTCTCCACCAGCCGTGCCTGTGCTCGAAAGCCGCCCAAGTAAGTCTGTCAACATGTGTTTCTTCCTGCTCCAGCTGTTAGACAGCTAGCTGATTCACAGTCGGGTTTAAATACTGTAAACCGTAAATAACATTGGTAACCAATAAGAAAAATTGTTCAGCTCTAGCAAAAATTAAGAGACCAGTGGATTTTGTTTTAGTTTTTCTGATTTTTCTCTTTATAGGTATATTTTTGACTGAAATGTAATTTTTTCTTTTATTGTATAAACTACTGACAACATGTCTCAGAATTTTCAAGCAATACATTTTGTATTTATTTTCTGAAAAAGAAATCATCAAAATAACAAAAGAATGCATTGCTTTCACACATCAAATAATTCAAAGAAAACAAGTTCATAATCATTTACAAACAACAATACTAATAATGTTTTAACTCAGGAAGAGTTCAGAAATCATTTTTTTGTGGAATAACCATGATTTTCAATGACAGCTTTCATGCATCTTGGCGTGTTTTCCACCAATCTTTCACACTGCTTTTGCGTGACCTTATGCCACTCCTGGTGCAAAAATGTAAGCAATTATTCTTTGTTTGATGGCTTGTCACTTTCCATCTTTCTCTTGATTACATTCCAGAGGTTTTCAATGGGGTTCAGGTCTGGAGATTGGGCTGGCCATGACAGGGTTTTGATGTGGTGGTCCTTCATCCACACATTGATTGACCTAGCTGTGTGGCATGGCGCATTGCCCTGCTGGAAAATGCAGTCCTCAAATTCGGGGAACATTGTCTGAGCAGAAGGAAACAACTATTTTTCCAGGATAACCTTGTATGCGGCTTGATTCATACGTCCTTCACAAAGTTTAATCTTCCCAATTCCAGCCTTGCTGAAGCATCCCCAGATCACCGATCCTCCACCAAATTTCACAGTGGGTGCAAGACACTGTGGCTTGTACTCATCTCCAGGTCTCTGTGTAACCAGTAGAAGACTAGGTGTTGGGCAAAGCTGAAAATTAGACTCATCAGAGAAGATTACCTTACTCCAGTCCTCTATGGTCCAATCCTTCAGCCTGGCTCTCCTTTGCTTCTCATTGATGAAAGGCATTTTTCTAGCTTTACATGATTTGAGCCCTGCCTCTAGGAGCCTGTTACGAACTGTTCTTGCCGTGCACTTCACCCCAGCTTCCATTTGCTATTCCTGTTGTAGGTCACCTGATGTCATCCTGCGGTTGCTGAGTGACATTCAAATAAGATGACGGTCATCCCGGTCAGTGGAGAGTCGCTTTTGCCCTCTGACGATCTGTACTCTGACGATATGTACTCTGGTTGGAATTCAACTGACACTGGAATAGAATGGCTGTCAGACATGGAGAGAATCTGATTTTTATGAAAATGTGCAGTGGTCTCTTAATTTTTACAAAAGCTGTATATACAGTTGAAACCAGAAGTTTCCATCCACTCTCTATAAAAACACATCTGCATGTTTTTTTCACTATCTGACATGAAGTCACAATATTCCTTTCCCGTTTTAGATCAATTAAAGGAAACCAATCCCCAGGATTTTCGTATATAAGCTAAAGCCAGTGCTATACTGGCACTATCAGGCTGATTATATACATACCATTAGTGGTCAGCTCGGATGTTTAGGTTTTGAAATCCAAGAAAGTGAAGTTTGTAAAATGAGCAGCTTCTTGAGTGACAGTTGCACTGGAGCAGATCATATATTCATAGTTATCCCCTCCCTCTGTTAGAATTAGCATACGTATTATACAAATTACTCACTTTGTTGCAGATCTTGTGGTGAGGTCATACCCACGTGACGCGGTATCCAGCTTTGGTGGCTGATGCCCCGCCCCCTTCCGGTCACATGGGTATGACTTCACCACAGGTCCTGCTAGACAAGAGTCGTTTGTATAATGCTTATGCTAATTCTAACAGCGGGAGGAGATAACTATGAATATATGATCTGCTCCAGTGCAACTGCCACTCAACAAGCAGCTCATTTTACAAACTTTACTTTCTTCGATGTCAAAACCGAAAACCACTACAGGTATGTAGAGAATCAGCCTGACAGTGCCAGTATAGCACTGGCTTTAGCTTATATATGAAAATCCTGGGGATTGGTTCCCTTTAAGAACCAAAATTATTTATTTTTGCCAAATGCCAGAATAATAAGAGAGAGGCATTTTTTTATTGATTTCTGCAGTCAAAAGTTTACATACACTAAGGTTACATGCACACACTGGGTTTTGTTACGCCAATATCAGGCCGTATGCCCAATCCCCGATATGTGGTCAGATGCCCGATATCCGGCTGGATCCCCGATATATGGCCAGGGCCAGATTCTGGCGCAACGGGGGTAGGGCCAAGTGCTTCATACTCACCGATCAACTCAACTGTCACACTGGTCTCACGGCCTCTCATTCCTCTTCCCGGCCCGCTTCTCAGGCTCATACATATTCACTGCGGTCCACTCATTAGGCTCATACATATTCACTGATTCCCCGTCACAGACACCAGTGGGCTGGTCTATATATTATATATATTTATATATATATATATATATATGTGTGTGTGTGTATATATATATATATATATATATATACATTAAGATAAATCATTTTGAAAAAAACGGCGTACAGTTCCCCCAATTTTAATACCCCAAATTTAGTGTAAATAATCCCACTGTGCTGCACAATTATTTGTTAAGATCTTTATATATTTAAAAACAAAAAAGGGTATAAATCACTATAGCTGACAAAAGTGAAATGATTATAGACCTAAGTATAAGATATAAGTATCAGAAGGACACAATTTCTCAGTGATTACTGCCACCTAGTGGAGAAACCAACTTTTTGTACCAAATGCCAGTAAGAATTACTGTACTGAAATGGTTAAATATACTAGGATTATTATTCAACAGTAACCTATAAAGTGACTAAGTGCAAAGACACTTCCCAGAAAAACTCGTGATCGGGATCGTGTAAACAAGCACTATGTGATCGGTACGATCACCGATCATTACAGTTCGGGATCGCCCATCACTACAGATTAGTGATGGGGTGTCTCATAGACGCCTCCCATCAATAATCTAGGACTTATGATGAAGTCACAGGTGAGGCGTTTTGGATGCATTTTTATTGTAAAACGCAGTGTTTACAGTTGTCCAGTCTGCTAGAGGGTGCATTTTTTTCTGCACTTGCACTTTTTTTTCTGCTGAGCAAAGGGCACCACACAGAACAGGTATTTTCTTAGTAGTGGACACCACACACGTTATGTATCTGATGGGCAGTGGACACCACACAGAGCAGGTATCTACTGGGCAGTGGACACCACATAGAGCAGGTATCTACTGGGCAGTGGACACCACATAGAGCAGGTATCTGCTGGGCAGTGGACACCACACAGGGCAGGTATCTGCTGGGCAGTGGACACCACACAGAGCAGGTATCTACTGGGCAGTGGACACCACATAGAGCAGGTATCTGCTGGGCAGTGGGCACCACACAGAGCAGGTATCTACTGGGCAGTGGACACCACATAGAGCAGGTATCTGCTGGGCAGTGGACACCACACAGAGCAGGTATCTGCTGGGCAGTGGACACCACATAGAGCAGGTATCTGCTGGGCAGTGGACACCACACAAAGCAGGTATCTGCTGGGCAGTGGACACCACACAGAGAAGGTATCTGCTGGGCAGTGGACACCACACAGAGCATGTATCTGCCGGACAGTGGGTACTACACAGGGCAGGTATCTGCTGGCCAGTGGGTACTACACAGAGCAGGTATCTGCTGGGCAGTGGACACCACACAGAGCAGGTATCTGCTGGGCAGTGGACACCACATAGAGCAGGTATCTGCTGGGCAGTGGACACCACACAAAGCAGGTATCTGCTGGGCAGTGGACACCACACAGAGAAGGTATCTGCTGGGCAGTGGACACCACACAGAGCATGTATCTGCCGGACAGTGGGTACTACACAGGGCAGGTATCTGCTGGCCAGTGGGTACTACACAGAGCAGGTATCTGCTGGGCAGTGGACACCACACAGGGCTCATCTTGCCCTTCTGTGGGAGGTCTGCTCTGACATGTGAGTTCAGCACTTCAGAGGAGAGGAGGAAGCTCCAGCATCCGAAACAGCTGTAATTACAGAGCCCCTGCACCTGACAAATCTTTGTGCACGATTGCACCGCCTGACCCAAACTGAGTACACTCTTAGGCTCTGTGCCCACGTGTGCGTATTACATGCAGTAACGCTGCGATCTGCACCGCAGCGTAACTGCATGTGTCCTGCGTCCCCAGCACAATCTAATGAAGATTAGAGCACAAAACTATGAAGATTGTGCACTATCCATGCCCACGTGGCGTATTAGAGCGCAGCACTTCGGCTGCTGCCGAATCGCTGCGTTCTAAGAAGTGACATGTCACTTCTTTCGTGCGCTTTGCATGCAGTCCTCGCTCTGTCTATGGGAGGGGCTGCATCCAGAGCGCATGAAATCGGCTTTCAGTACGCACTGTTTCTGCAGCGATTTGAAGCGCACGTGTGCTGTTTAAATCGCTGCAGAAATTTCTGCAGGGACAGAATGCAACGTGGGCATATAGCCTTAGAGCTACAGTTCCAGCCCTCAGTCTCTGAATCAGCAGGATGGGCAGCCCTAAACAAAACAGCCGCTTGGGGATCGGCCCAGGGTGTATCTGCCTCCCTCCCCCTCGGCCCAGCCCACCTCTGGCAGAGGCAATTGCAGCATACTACAATTGCTATGTCATGCCAAATCTGCATGAGAAAAATATTGCATATCTGCTCTGCCACATTGAATAACATTGGTCTGAGTGCACGGCAAGATTTTCTAGCATTGCATTTTTCCGATTTAAACACTAATGTGAGCGCACCCTAACTCCATCAACACTTTTGGGATGAACTAGAGATTGTAAAGGGTGCTTTACACGCTGCGACATCGCTAGCGATCTCATTAGCGATGTGACACGCCAGATCGCAGATGCGATCTGCCGAGATCGCCCATGTGACCGGCGCTAGAAAAACGACCTATATGCAATCTCGGCACATTGCATCTGCGATCTGGCGTGTCACATCACTAACAAGATCGCTAGCGATGTCGCAGCGTGTAAAGCACCCTTAAGGCCAGGTCCTCTCATCTAACATCAGTAACTGACCTGATTAAATGCACTTCTGGATGAATGGACAAAAATCTGCATACAATTACTCCTAGATTCTTTAGAAATCCTTCCTAAACAGAGGAAGCTGTATTATAAATTATGTGATTATTTTCCTGAAGAAAGCAAAAGATTTCTCCAAATTGCATAGAAATAGTAAGGCCTAAGCCACATGGCGAGAAAATCGGTGTTAGTGGAGTGCGAGAAAACATCGCATCACTTGGACCAATATTAGCCTCTGTGTCAGCACACATGAGCGATTATTTTCTCAGCCCTAATCAGACCGAGAAAATAATCGCAGCATGCTGGGATTGTAATGCGAGACTCTTTCTTCAGCGCTCTATTGGGAGACCCAGACGATTGGGGTATAGCTACTGCCCTCTGGAGGCCACACAAAGCACTACATTAAAAGTGCAAGGCCCCTCCCCCTCTGGCTATACCCCCCCGTGGTATCACGGGTTCTCCAGTTTTAGCTTTGTGTGCGAAGGAGGTCAGACATTCCATGCATAGCTCCACAGATTTTAGTCAGCAGCAGCTGCTGACTGTTTCGGATGGAAGAAAAGAGGACACATATAGTGTCCCCAGCATGCTCCCTTCTCACCCCTGGATGGTGTTGTAAGGTTGAGGTACCTATTGCTGGTACAGGGCTGGAGCCTGACATGCTGTTTTTCCTTCCACATCCCCTGGTAGGGCTCTGTGGAAGTGGGATCCTGCCGGCCTCTCAGCTCTGATGCCGGGCTCCATCCACAGACCCATTAGAACCTGATGGATTCGGAGCAGGAGTACGATCAGGGACAGGCCCTGCATCATACAGGTACTCTGTGTCCCCGGCAGGCACAGACACACTCCGGGCTGGCTGGGTGTTGTAGTGCGCCGGGGACCGCAATGTTGGAGTTAGTGTCCCTACAGATTACTGGGGGATTGTTTGTGTTTGGGAACGCAGCGCCGACCCCCGCTGGACCGGGCGGCGCTGCTGTGACTTGTGGTGCGCCGGGGATCCGCCGTCCGCGCTTTTACGGCGGCGGCGGTTATAAATTTAGTCCCCGGCTTTTTGGGCCTAGGACGCCGGCAGCTCCGTTTCGTTCCCGCCCCCACCCTGTCATTCAGGGTAGGGGAGAGACGCTGTTCGCTAGCAGCGACGAGGGCTGGAGCCTGTTTTACATGCTCCAGCCCTCTCACTTGGCACAGAGGGAAGCAGGCTTCCCGCTCTTGGCCAGGAACGCCCAGGGCCCGCCCCCCTTCCTCTCGAGACGCCGGCAGCCATTACATGCATGCCTGGCTGGAGGAAGGACGCAAGGCTCTGGGAGACCTGGACTAGGGGCTATCTGGCGACCACACACCCGCTTTTTAAGCGGGCGGTAAGCGATTTTTCTGTGCTGGTCCCTCTAGTGCCTCACTGTGTATCAGTGTACTGGGTACAGATATATAGTTATTGTATTACTTGCACTGTGAGGTGCGCTTCTGGCTGCATATCCCAGATCGCTCTGTGGAAGCAGCAACATGTCATCCTCAAAACGCAAGGCGGCCAAGGCAAAAAGGGCTGTGTATACTGCGTGTGCTGCATGTGGGGCTAATCTACCAGCAGGCTCCGATGACCTCCATTGTGTGCAATGCTCCGACCCGGTGCTGCTTCGCCAACCGGAGTCAGGAGAGGTAGCGACCCAGGCTGAGACGCTTGTAAGTTCTGCCCCGGTGACAGGGACAGACTTTGCAGTTTTTGCAGATAATATGTCTGTATCTATGGCAAAAATCCTTGAGACCTTGCAATCTATGCATGGGGCGCAGTCTCTGGGCACGGCGAGGCCTCTGTCCTCAGGTCCCCCTTACTTGGAATGTATCCAGCCCACAGGGGGGTCCCCGGCTTCTCAGGCCGAGGATTATGACTCAGATGATGGCCCCAGCCACCCTAAGCGAGCTCGCTGGGAAAGACCCTCGACGTCTTCACACTGCTCAGGGTCTCAGCGCAATCAGTCTCCCTGTGATGTGTCTGATGAGAGTGATCAGGAATCCACTCCTGGAACCCCTCTCAACCTGGATACCCCGGATGGGGATGCCATGGTAAACGACCTTATCTCAGCCATCAATAGGCTGTTGGATATTTCTCCCCCAGCCCCTTCAGCAGAAGAGGCGGCTGCGGAGCAGGAAAAGTTTCGTTTCCTTTATCCCAAGCGTAAATTGAGTGCTTTGTTAGATCACTCTGACTTCAGAGAATCAATCCAGAAGCACGACGCTCACCCAGAAAGGCGTTTCTCTAAACGATCTAAAGATACGCGTTTCCCTTTCCCCCCTGAGGTGGTCAAGCGCTGGACACAGTGTCCAAAGGTAGACCCCCCAATTTCCAAACTTGCAGCTAGATCCATAGTTGCAGTGGAGGATGGCGCTTCACTTAAAGATGCCAATGACAGACAGATGGACCTTTGGTTAAAATCTGTCTATGAAGCTATAGGCGCGTCGTTTGCTCCGGCATTCGCAGCCGTATGGGCACTCCAGGCTATTTCAGCTGGCTTAGCAAAAGTGGATGCTATCATGCATCCAGCAGTGCCGCAAGTGGCGCACCTTACCACGCAGATGTCGGCGTTTGCGTCTTACGCTATCAATGCGGTCCTAGAATCTACCAGTCGCACCTCAATGGCGTCCGCCAATTCGGTAGTTTTGCGCAGAGCCTTGTGGTTAAAGGACTGGAAAGCAGATGCTGGTTCCAAAAAATGTTTAACCAGTTTGCCTTTGTCTAGAGATAGACTGTTTGGCGAGCCATTGGCTGACATCATTAAGCAGTCCAAGGGTAAAGACTCCTCTTTACCACAACCCAGAACATCCAAACCTCAGCAGAAAAAGTGGCAGCAGAGGTTTCAGTCCTTTCGAGGTTCGGGCAAGACACCATTTACCTCGTCCAAAGGGACTCAGAGGACGCAAAGAAACTCAGATTCGTGGCGGACTCACACACGCCCCAAGAAAGCAAATGGAGGTACCGCTTCCAAAGCGGCTACCTCATGACTTCCAGCCCCCCCCCTCCGCATCGCCGGTCGGGGGCAGGCTCTCCCGCTTTTCCGGCATTTGGATGTCACAGGTCAAAGACCGGTGGGTGACGGACATTTTGTCTCGCGGGTACAGAATCGAGTTCAATTCTCGTCCTCCAGCTCGGTTCTTCAGAACCTCCCCACATCCAGACCGAGCAGATGCTCTGCTGCAGGCGGTGGATTCCCTAAAAGCGGAAGGAGTGGTTATCCCAGTCCCTCCTCAGGAACAAGGGCAAGGGTTTTACTCCAATCTCTTTGTGGTTCCAAAAAAGGACGGCTCGTTCCGTCCTGTTCTGGACCTAAAACGGCTCAACAAACATGTGCACGCCAGGAGGTTCCGGATGGAAACCCTCCGCTCTGTCATTGCCTCAATGTCCAGAGGAGACTTCCTTGCCTCAATAGACATCAAAGATGCTTATCTCCACGTGCCAATTGCTACAGAACATCAACGTTTTCTACGTTTTGTGATAGGAGACGACCATTTTCAGTTCGTAGCTCTTCCATTTGGTCTGGCGACAGCCCCACGGGTCTTCACCAAGGTCATGGCGGCGGTGGTAGCAGTCTTGCACTCTCAGGGACACTCGGTGATCCCTTACCTAGACGACTTATTGGTCAAAGCTCCCTCTCAGGAGGCATGTCAGCACAGCCTGAATGCTACGCTGGAGACTCTACAGTCTTTCGGATGGATCATCAACTTTCCAAAGTCGATCCTATCACCGACTCAGTCACTAACGTATCTTGGCATGGAGTTTCATACTCTAGCAGCGATAGTGAAGCTTCCGCTGGACAAGCAGCGGTCACTGCAGACAGGGGTACAATCTCTTCTGCAGGGCCAGTTGCATCCCTTGCGGCGCCTCATGCATTTCCTAGGGAAGATGGTGGCAGCCATGGAAGCAGTTCCCTTTGCGCAGTTTCATCTGCGCCCACTTCAATGGGACATTCTCCGCCAATGGGACGGGAAGTCAACGTCCCTGGACAGGAAAGTCTCGCTTTCCCAGACGGCCAGGGACTCTCTACAATGGTGGCTCCTTCCCACCTCATTATCTCAGGGAAGATCCTTTCTGCCCCCATCCTGGGCAGTAGTTACGACAGATGCGAGTCTGTCGGGGTGGGGAGCAGTGTTTCTCCACCACAGGGCTCAGGGGACGTGGACTCCGCAGGAGTCCACCCTTCAGATCAATGTTCTGGAAATCAGAGCAGTGTATCTTGCCCTACTGGCCTTCCAGCAGTGGCTGGAAGGAAAGCAGATCCGAATCCAATCGGACAACTCCACAGCGGTGGCATACATCAACCACCAAGGAGGGACGCGCAGTCGGCAAGCCTTCCAAGAAGTCCGGCGCATTCTAATGTGGGTGGAGGACAGAGCATCCACCATATCCGCGGTTCACATCCCAGGCGTAGAAAACTGGGAAGCAGACTTCCTCAGTCGCCAGGGCATGGACGCAGGGGAATGGTCCCTTCACCCGGACGTGTTTCAGGAAATCTGTCGCCGCTGGGGAGTGCCGGACGTCGACCTAATGGCATCCCGGCACAACAACAAGGTCCCGGCATTCATGGCGAGGTCGCGCGATCAAAGAGCTCTGGCGGCAGACGCCTTGGTTCAAGATTGGTCGCAGTTTCAGCTCCCTTACGTGTTTCCGCCTCTGGCGCTCTTGCCCAGAGTGCTACGCAAGATCAGATCCGAGTGCAGCCGCATCATACTCGTCGCTCCAAACTGGCCGAGGAGGTCGTGGTATCCGGATCTGTGGCATCTCACGATCGGTCGACCGTGGTCACTGCCAGACCGACCAGACTTACTGTCCCAAGGGCCGTTTTTCCATCAGAATTCTGCGGCCCTGAACCTGACTGTGTGGCCATTGAGTCCTGGATCCTAGCATCTGCAGGATTATCTCAAGGAGTGATTGCCACAATGAGACAAGCTAGAAAGTCGAATTCTGCTAAGATCTACCACAGAACGTGGAAGATTTTCTTATCCTGGTGCTTGGCCCAGGGAGTGTCTCCCTGGCCATTTGCATTACCCAAGTTTCTTTCTTTCCTGCAATCGGGGTTAGAAAAGGGCTTGTCGCTCAGCTCCCTTAAAGGGCAAGTTTCGGCACTATCCGTGTTTTTTCAGAAGCGTCTAGCACGTCTTCCTAAGGTGCGCACGTTCCTGCAGGGGGTCTGTCATATTGTGCCCCCGTACAAGCGACCGTTAGATCCATGGGATCTGAACAGGGTACTAGTTGCTCTCCAGAAGCCGCCCTTCGAGCCTCTGAAGGAAGTTTCCTTTTCTCGGCTGTCGCAGAAAGTGGCGTTTCTTGTTGCCATCACATCGCTTCGGCGAGTGTCTGAGCTGGCAGCTCTGTCATCCAAGGCTCCCTTCCTGGTGTTCCACCAGGACAAGGTTGTGCTGCGCCCCATTCCGGAGTTTCTTCCTAAGGTCGTATCCTCTTTTCATCTTAATCAGGATATTTCCTTGCCTTCTTTTTGTCCTCATCCGGTTCACCGGTATGAAAAGGACTTACGTTTGCTAGATCTGGTGAGAGCACTCAGAATCTACATTTCCCGCACGGCGCCCATACGCCGTTCCGATGCACTTTTTGTCCTTGTCGCTGGTCCGCGCAAGGGGTTGCAGGCTTCTAAAGCCACCCTGGCTCGATGGATCAAAGAACCAATTCTTGAAGCCTACCGTTCTGCGGGGCTTCCGGTTCCTTCAGGGCTAAAAGCCCACTCAACCAGAGCCGTGGGTGCGTCCTGGGCATTACGTCACCAGGCTTCGGCTCAACAGGTGTGCCAGGCAGCTACCTGGTCCAGTCTGCACACTTTCACCAAGCATTATCAGGTGCATACCTATGCTTCGGCGGATGCCAGCTTAGGTAGAAGAGTCCTGCAGGCGGCAGTGACACCCCCATAGGGGAGGGCTGTTTTGCAGCTCTAACATGAGGTATTTCTTTACCCACCCAGGGACAGCTTTTGGACGTCCCAATCGTCTGGGTCTCCCAATAGAGCGCTGAAGAAGAAGGGAATTTTGTTACTTACCGTAAATTCCTTTTCTTCTAGCTCTTATTGGGAGACCCAGCACCCGCCCTGTTGTCCTTCGGGATGTTTTTTTGTTGTTTGCGGGTACACATGTTGTTCATGTTGAACGGTTTTTCAGTTCTCCGATGTTATTCGGAGTTAATTTGTTTAAACCAGTTATTGGCTTCCTCCTTCTTGCTTTGGCACTAAAACTGGAGAACCCGTGATACCACGGGGGGGTATAGCCAGAGGGGGAGGGGCCTTGCACTTTTAATGTAGTGCTTTGTGTGGCCTCCAGAGGGCAGTAGCTATACCCCAATCGTCTGGGTCTCCCAATAAGAGCTAGAAGAAAAGGAATTTACGGTAAGTAACAAAATTCCCTTCTTCTCTCGCACCCATTGAAATGTATGGGGCGAGACAAAAATCGCACTGCACTCGCGGTACACTGGTGGACCGCGCGTGCAGAGTGAGAATCGCAATAGCCGGCTACGGAGGAGAGCGGGAGATAAATCCCTCCCGCCCCTCCTCAGTGCCGGTCCTCCCCCGCAGCTGAGGTCTGCTCGCACAGTCGGACCTCAGTCGCAGGGATACTCGCATGACACTCTGCTCTGCTGTACTGTCAGCATGAGCCGAGTGTCGTGAGCATCGCACTAGTGCCCCGTGTGGCCCCAGCCTAACTGAAAAGAATGCTCTGGAATGTTCCTTACTTTGGCAGCGTGGCATTTGACCACTTCTTATGCGATTTATCCCTTATTATATGCAAAGAGAGACCAACTCCATTCTATTGACTATACATTTAGATGGAATGACTCCTGGACTTAGCACACTTGCTGCGAAACGCACGTCAGACCGTATACGGGATGGATGCGGTTGTCACACGGATGCATCCGTGGAAAAACAGGATTGTTTTTTGCGGACCGCAAGAACGGAACAGTCGTGTGAATGTAGCCTAATGTGTAGGCGTCCCAATACTTTTGTCAATATAGTATGTAATAGGTTTTGCTTCTTACAATCTTGGGAGTTGGAGACTGCTCTTCTGCTGAAACTGTTATGTGAATGAGGATTATAATCAATTTTGGTATATATTTTAGGAAAACGCAAACGAATGGAGGAAAACGTAGTCCCAAATAAGAGGCGCCGTTTGCAACTATGGTATTGGTAAGCACTAAATATGCCTGTCATTCCAATATGTTTACATTGTACTCTAAAGCGGGCTTTACACGCTACGAGATCGCTACAGCGTTCTCATTGGGGTCACGGATTTTGTGACGCACATCCGGTCGCTTTAGCGATGCCGTTGCGTGTGACACCTATGAGCGATTTTGCATCGTCGCAAAAACGTGCAAAATTGTTCATCGGCGACATGGGGGTCCATTCTCAAATATCGTTACTGCAGCAGTAATGATGTTGTTCCTCGTTCCTGCGGCAGCACACATCGCTCCGTGTGACACCGCAGAAACGAGGAACCTCTCCTTACCTGCCTCCCGGCCACAATGCGGAAGGAAGGAGGTGAGCGGGATGTTCATCCCGCTCATCTCCGCCCCTCCGCTTCTATTGGGAGGCGGTTCAGTGATGCTGCAGTGACGTTGCTGTGACGCTGAACGGACCGCCCCCTTAGAAAGGAGGCGGTCCGCCGGTCACAGCGACATCGCAGGGAAGGTAAGTAGTGTGACGGGTCCGGGCGAGGTTGTGCGACACGGGCAGCGATTTGTCCATGTTGCACAACAGATGGGGGCGGGTACGCACGATGGCGATATTGGTACCGATATCGCAGCGTGTAAAGCGGCCTTTAGGCTCAGGATCACATTTCCAGTTGTTTCTGGTTTTTAATGTTTTAGGATGACAAAAATGGAAATAAAAGGTTTCAAACCCCTCTGATACTACTGTCGGTAATGACAGTGATATCTCTTTGTTTATTTGAGTTTGGGGGGTCTCCTACTATGTACCCATCGGCATCCTACGCTTGCAATTGTAGCGGACGGGGGCACAGACCGCAGCAGGGGGGCTAACTCAAGACGCTCGGATCCCGGATCTTGGCTGTGGCTGTGTGACTTCTGTGTTGTTGTCTTGTGTGTTGACTAGTCCGCATGAAATGGTGTAAGTCTGCTCCCGGTATCTTTGCTGTGGGAGCTGTCGCCCGCGAGATCTGATCCTTGGGATTTTAGCAGGCACTTGCAGACGCTCTATCCTCGACGTTGGGCTTCCGTCTCGCTCTATCTGGGCTGCTAGTGGGACAAGACTTGGAATCTTGGCCCCTGCTGGTTGATTGGAAAGGTGCTTGAAGCTGTCCTCGCCCTAGGGTCCAGGTACCCCGACTGTGCACGGCCTCCGGACCGGATTCCTGCTGTCGGCACGGGTGGGCTACAACCCTGCCCCGGTCCACTTAAGGTCTCCCGCAACCGTATCTCCGTCGCCTGTGGCCCTGCTCTGCCGTCTGCCACCTAGTCAGCTCAGGTAGTCCGGAAGCTACAACCCCCGACTACCACTTCACTCCTCTCACTTCCACTGTCAGCACTAGACTAACTGTCTTGTCCCTGTGTTCCCTCCCCTCGACACCTCAGAACCCCTGGGTGGACGTCATCATCTGCCTGGCCCCGCCCACTGGTGTGTCCCTATTATCCTGGGGGGGTGACTAGGTTTTTGGGGCTGGTGTATGTACCTGTGTGTGGGGTTGTGTTGGTAGGACAAGGAGGAGTGAATCCTGCACCTGGAGAGGGGTGCAGTCATCTGTGACAACTTGATTTTGTCAGGGCGTCACACTCCCCCTTGGTAGAACACAGCCCGTCCTCGGGCTGTCAGGCTCCGGTTTTTATTTTTCTGCTTCTGTAAAACGTAAAAGCATAACATTGTTTTTTGAACCATAAATTTTATTGATTTTTAACAATAAAAATAGAACATACATGTAATGAGTTATTTTGTCCAGTCGGTTATCCTTAATAGTAAAGATTATCCATTCCCAGTCATTCGTTGCTAACAATTGAACTGTCAACATATAATATCAAATCCCAATGATTATACCGCCACTTCAGCACCAGATGGACGTGAGCAGCAGCATTCCCCTTCTCCTACTCTCACCTGGAATCGGAGTAATCTAGCCACTTCCCCCATGTTACTTCGAACTTGAACCCTCTATTATTTTTAATTGCGCTCCATGCTACAATTGTGTTGCATCTTGGCCCTTATTTCTTGAGTAGTCGGAACCTGCGGTGTTTTCCATTTACTCGCAATACACACTTACCCCTGTCAGAAATTGTACGGTTATTATTACATCATTGTAATCCATGTCTTCCAGGCCTATAGACAACAGAGCTTTTTCGGGGCCTAGCTCCATATTATATCCCAGTATTGAACTTAAGCACTGTTGTGTCTCTGTCCAAACTGGTTGTATCATCCCACACTCCCACCAGATGTGAAGCAATGAACCCGGCTGGTTGTTACACCTCCAACATATATCCGAGCTCCGAGGATATATTTTCTTCAGCCTTATTGGCGTGTAATACCACCTATATAGGAGTTTCCTTGATATCTCTAAATGGTTGATACAATGGGACATTTTTTTGTGTATTTGAAACGAATACTCCCATTGTTCTTCCAGGAATTGAGTTTGCAAATCTTTTTCCCATTTCTTTACATATGGTAAGGAGTGCGGGTTTTGTGTGTCATTCAGGGCTTCATACGCCCTTGATATCCCCCCTTTGTCTCTTTGTTAACCTCAAAGAAATTTTCATATGATGATACCAACTCCTGTTGTTTTGTTTTCACATTTGACAATAAAGGTCCAGTCACACTAAACAACTTACCAGCTATCCCAACAACGATAGGGATCGCTGGTAAGTTGCTAGGAGGTTGCTGGTGAGATGTCACACTGCGACGCTCCAGCGATCCCACCAGCAACCTGACCTGGCAGGGATCGCTGGAGCGTCGCTACACGAGTTGCTGGTGAGCTCACCAGTTACCAGCCCCCAGCCAGCAGCGCCGCGTGGAAGATGCTGCGCTTGGTAACTAAGGTAAATATCGGGTAACCAACCCGATATTTACCTTGGTTACCAGCGCACGCAGCTACACGTGCAGAGAACAGGGAGCAGCGCACACTGAGCGCTGGCTCCCTGCTCTCCTAGTTACAGCACACATCGGGTTAATTACCCGATGTGTGCTGCAGCTAAATGTGCACAGAGCAGGGAGCAGCGCACACCGGGTGCAGCTGCACAGGGTACTTATATAGGGTATAGAGTACAGGGTGCAGCTGCACAGAGCAGGGAGCAGCCCACACCGCTTAGCGCTGGCTCCTTGCTCTCCTAGTTACAGCACACATCGGGTTAATTACCCGATGTGTACTGCAGCTAAATGTGCACAGAGCAGAGAGCAGCGCACACTGCTTAGCGCTGGCTCCCTGCTCTCCTAGCTACAGCACACATCGGGTTAATTAACCCGATGTGTCCTGCAGCAACATGTGCACAGAGCAGGAGCCGGCACTGACAGTGAGAGCGGCGGAGGCTGGTAACAAAGGTAAATATCGGGTAACCAAGGACAGCGCTTCTTGGTTACCCGATGTTTACTGTGGTTACCGGCCTCCGCAGAAGCCGGCTCCTGCTGCCTGCACATTTAGTTGTTGCTGTCTCGCTGTCACACACAGCGATGTGTGCTTCACAGCGGGAGAGCAACAACTAAAAAATGGCTCAGGACATTCAGCAACGACCTCACAGCAGGGGCCGGGTTGTTGCTGGATGTCACACACAGCGACATCACTAGCAACATCGCTGCTACGTCACAAAAGTTGTTCGTTAGCAGCGACGTTGCTAGCGATGTTGCTTAGTGTGACGGGGCCTTAAGTGTCTAATTTGGAGGTATTTGTAAAAGTCCCTCTTATTTACCCCAAATGTGCTAACAAGGTCACCAAACGGTCTAAGCTCCAAGTTACTCATGATGTCTTCTACCTTGGTTATCCCTTTTGAAATCCGCTCCCCCAGATTCATATTTTGTATCATTTTACCAATAATGGTTATCGGGAGCTTATGTGTTCTTGTGGGGAGTAGTCTCTACCCCACCTTCTGTGATAACCAAATGTTTGCTCCCGCTCGTATTGTGGGGTAACCTGGTGATTGCTCTTTTTTGGCTAAACGGAGATACCACATATATGAGGCCATAGAGGAATGTCCCACCAGTTGTGCTTCCAATTTTACCCAGGCTTTTGGGGAGTTCCCATCCCACCAGTATCTCAGTTGATCTGGCATAGTAGCTCGGTAGTATGCATGTACACACGGGCATCCTAGCCCCCCTGACCGTATTGGCATGAACAGGAATTTTGCCGATACTCTCGCTTTTTGTCGATTCCATATGAAACTCATTAGAGCTGACTGGAGCTTATTGAGGGCGTGCAGTGGTATTTGAATAGGTAGGTTGCGAAAGTAATATAGGATTTGGGGTAATAACATCATTTTTACTACTGATATCTGGCCTAACCAGGATATCATTGCCTTGGGGTATGCTTGTATTTCCTTATTTATATTTTGCAATAGATTTGGATAGTTTATTTTTCCCAGGTTTTTGATCGGATAAGTTAATTGAATCCCTAGGTATGGGATTTTGTCTGCCTTCCAAGTCAGTGGATACTGTTCCATTAGTTTCTGTTTTGTGGCCTGTGGGATACCCATATCAAGGATTAAGCATTTACTCAGATTAATTTTATAGTAGCTAACTTGCCCAAATTGGGTAATTATTCTAAATATATGAGGTAGGGAGACCTCAGGGTTCGTGACACATAGTATGACGTCATCTGCAAATAGGACTATCTTGCTCTCCAAGGCTCCCACACTGATCCCGGAGATTTCTCTCTGCTTCCTTATGGCCTGAGCAAAGGGTTCTATCAATAGAACGAATATCAGGGGGGAGAGAGGGCACCCCTGCCTCGTTCCATTTGTTATATTAAATCCTGAAGACAAATACCCATTTGAATATACCTGGGCCGAGGGCTTAGAGTATAGTGCCATGATGGATGATAGGATCGATCCCTCAAAACCAAAGCCTCGAAGCGTCCTTTCCATGAATCCCCAGTGGATTCTGTCAAACGCCTTCTCCGCATCCAAAGATAGGAAATGATAAACAAGCAATGCATGGCTAATCAATACTCTGGGGGAAACACTCCAAGGGTTCCCACAGGAGGGGTGCCAACTTCAAAACAAAACATGTTAAACAAAGAGGAAGGAAGAGAGAAGGCACTGAATTTATGCAAAAAATAGTATTTATTTAAACATCAAAGATATTTATTCATAGATAGAAAACAGTCCTAAAGTATTTGTAATTTGCAAGAAAAATATAAAAATGAGGCCACAGGAGGTGGATGGAAAATGGATGGGTTACTAAGGAACGCAATAATGAACCCAAAAACACCTACCCTGTACCCTGCCGGTGGAACAAGTAGGAGACTAGTCGTGGATCAGAGAGGTGAAATTGCCAAGGGGAAGGGATGTAGAACCCCCCAAAAAATGAGATGAAGTTATGGAGCAAAAAGCTGCAAAATGGTCATAAATGACAGTAAGGGAATGAGGGGGGGGCTGTTGTCACTGTATTCTCCTCAATTATAGATTGGTACCCTTTCTACATCATCTACTAGTGCATCCAATTAATTGCTATCTAATATATGATGTTGGACCCCCCTTTTTTTATGCTATGCCATTTACTTTCAGCTTCTCTATGAGCCTCAACGGGGTTAAATATCCCTGCTTTGGTGCGCTGTTTCCTCGTTGCCTCCGCAGCCTATTTATTTACTTTGCGGTATGTGTTGCATATTGCAAGATCATTGCCTTTATTTAAATCGGTAGCTAATCTGCATGCCCTGATGTGCGGCGTCTATGTATATTTTTGTTGCTGCACGCTGTATGGGTGGTGCTTATCGGGCCTGAACAGGGCGTGTCACCTGACCTGCGGTGGCACGCATCTGGTACAATACAATTGGATGGGGAGTGTTTTGAGACATGGAACTGGGAGGTCCGCTGAACCGGATATGACCTCACATATGCAGTACCTGCTGTTCTCTCCTATCCAATGAAATCCTATGCGTTCCAAAGTGGAACGCGGAAGTCTATGGGTCACGTGATCGGAAGTGACCTCAGACGCTGTTACAGTGAGTGCTAATGGAGGATCGTGCATGTGAATCTTTACTGCACAGCTGAAGGTAAACTGGATTGGTAGAGGGGTATTAATTGGAATGAGGGATCAGTGTCCATGCACCATCGTTTACCTGGACACATAGGTTACTTTTCTGATCCCTGCCATTACTGGTGGATCAGATCTGTGATCCCTGCCATTGCAGGTTGATCATTCTCTGTTTTTTGTCTCCCTTGAGAAACTCTGGCTATTCAGAGGGAAACGCGTCGGGAGGACGTTATCTGTTTATTTTTGTATGGTTGCGGGGCAGACAACTTACTTGGGTGCTGCCCTTGTCAGGCGGAAGTACAATCACAGGGGCACGACAGGGGTTTTTATACCATCTCCCAACGCTCTACCCTGGTTCTTCCAGCCTATGACCAACTACGGATCGGTGTGTCTCCTTACCCTTGGAAAAGATCTGGGTGAGATCCTTCTAATTTGTAGCCATTTGGCATGTTTGTTTTACTGCACTATTTACACTTTTGTGAACTAAATATCGATTTTATTAATTAAATTAAAAGTTAAGTTTTAGTCCTTGCTATTATCTCAGTGTCTGGGTCCTTTCCAGGTTTGGGCAGGGTAATAATATGAGCATTCAGCATTTCTACAGGAAAGGAGCTGTTCTTGGTGGCTTCATTGAACGCTCTTACCAGGTATGGTGAGACTGAGTTTTTATACTTTTTATAGTAGTCATTTGGAATGCCATCTGGTCCCGGGGCCTTGTGTAATTTCAGGGTATCTATAGCTCTATACATTTCCAATGTTGTAAGTGCCTGGGAGAGCAATTCCTTCTGTGTAATTGATAGTTTTGGTAGATTTACTGATTCTAAGAATGTCATTATTTCTGCGTCATTTGGTTGGTGGGTCCGTTTGTCTCCTTTTAAGTTGTATAGGGTTTCGTAATATTTAGCGAATTCGTTTGCAATTTGTTGAGGGTCCATTATTTTTTCCTTGTTGGGGCCGTTTAAATATGGGATTCGGGATTTTGCTGCACGTATTTTCACCTGTTTAGCCAACAATTCCCCCGAATTATTTCCTTGCCAATAATACTTCATTTTGAGTTTTTTGAGGGCATGCTCGTATGTGTGTAGATTAAGCTCATGTAGCTGTTTATGTAGATCTGAGAGCTTTGCTGCTCTAGTGGGTGAGTAGGATTGTTTATGCAATCTATGTAAATTCCCCAGCTTGGTTTGGATATCAGTTACTGCAGTTTACGTAGTTTTTTTGTAATGTGAGGCCTGTTTTATAAAATGCCCTCTCATGACCGCCTTGTGTGCACACCATAGGGTTGTGTCCGATATTTCTTTATTGTCATTTTGTGCAAAATAATCTTGGATGGTTTGCTGCGTTTGTGGTACGTAAGTAGGGTGGTTCAAGATATAAGTATTGAGCCTCCATATTGGAGATTTATCCATTTCATGCTTCTCCTCTATTTCCAGCGTGATGGGAGCGTGGTCACTCCAAGTGATATTTCCTATTTCTTCGGCGCTCCATTGGGAGACCCAGACGATTGGGTGTATAGCACTGCCTCCGGAGGCCACACAAAGCATTACACTAAAAAGTGTAAGGCCCCTCCCCTTCTGGCTATACACCCCCCGTGGGATCACGGGCTGCTCAGTTTTCAAGCTTTGTGCGAAGGAGGTCAGACATCCACGCATAGCTCCACTGTTTAGTCAGCAGTAGCTGCTGACTATATCGGATGGAAGAAAAGAGGGCCCATACTAGGGCCCCCAGCATGCTCCCTTCTCACCCCATTCCTATTGGCGGTGTTTGTTAAGGTTGAGGTACCATGGTGGGTACGGAGGCTGGAGCCCACATGCTGCTTTCCTTCCCCATCCCCCTGAGGGGCTCTGAGGAAGTGGGATCTTACCGGCCCCAAAGCCCTGAGGCCGGGCTCCATCCACAGACCCGTAGAACCTGCTGGATACGGAGCTGGGTACCGTTCAGGGACAAGGCCCTGCAACATTCAGGTACTCTGTGTCCCCGTATGGACAGGCCGCGCACACTCCAGACTTGCTGGGTGTGCTAGTGCGCCGGGGACAGTAGCGCTGCGCGCTGGGGTTACAGTCACTGCAGTTTCTCTGAGGGACTTTATGTGTTGGGGACTGCCGCGCCGGCCGCCCCTGGAGCGGCGGCGCGGCTGAGACTTGTGGTGCGCCGGGGACTTAGCGCCGACCGTGCTTTTACGACGGCGGCGCTTATAAATCTAGTCCCCGGCTTTTGCGGCCTAGCTCCGCTTCGTTCCCGCCCCCACCCTGTCAATCAGGGCAAGGGAGAGACGCTGTACGATAGTCAGCGCTGAGGGCTGGAGTCTTATTTACATGCTCCAGCCCTCTCACTGAGCACAGTGGGACGCAGGTTTCCCGCACTTTGTCTGCACACGCCCAGGGCCCGCCCCTCTCCACAGGACGCCGGCAGCCATTCCTACATGCAGTCTGGCTGGAGAACGGACACAGGCTCTGGGAGACCCAGACAAGGGATTTCTGGCGACCACACACCCGCGTTAAGCGGGCGGTAAGCAGCACATTAGTGCTGGCCCCACTAGTGCCACAGTGTTATATTGGTGTATTTTTTTCTCTATACCATATATATATATATATTGCACTGTAAGGTCGCTTCTTGGCTGTATACCCTATATTGCTCTGAGGAGACGACAACATGTCATCCGCAAAACGCAAGGGTGCCAAGACACAGGCTGTATACGCTGCTTGTGCCGCTTGTGGGGCTGATCTACCGGCAGGTTCCAAAGACCCCCATTGTGTGCAATGTTCGGTCCCTGTGCCACTTCGTCAGCCGGAGTCTATGGTGGTAGTGGCCCAGGCAGAGTCACCGGTGAACCCTGTCCCGGTGACGGGGACAGAGTTTGCAGTTTTTGCTGACAAGATGTCTGTCACTATGACAAAAATCCTAGAGACCTTGCAGGCCAGGCCAGTTACTCAGACCATGGACACTGCTGCGTCAATGTTCCCCGGTCCCCCTCAGTTGGAGTTAATCCGTGCTTCAAGGGGGTCCCAGGCATCTCAGGCTGAAGGCTCTGACTCAGATGACAGTCCCAGGCAGCCTAAGCGAGCTCGCTGGGAGAGACCCTCCACGTCATCACGCGGATCAGGGTCTCAGCGAGAAGAGTCTCTGCGTGATGAGACAGAGGAGGGTGATCAGGAGTCTAATCCTGAGACCGCTCTCAATCTGGATACTCCTGATGGTGACGCCATGGTAAATGACCTTATAGCGGCCATCAATAGACTGTTGGATATTTCTCCCCCAGCCCCTTCAGCAGAAGAGGCAGCTGCACAGCAGGAGAAGTTCCATTTCAGGTATCCCAAGCGTAAACTGAGTACTTTTCTGGACCACGCTGACTTCAGAGAATCAGTCCAGAAACACCATGCTTATCCAGACAAGCGTTTCTCCAAACGTCTTAAGGATACACGTTATCCTTTTCCCCCTGACGTGGTCAAACGCTGGACCCAGTGTCCAAAGGTGGATCCCCCAATCTCCAGGCTTGCGGCTAGATCCATAGTTGCAGTGGAGGATGGGGCTTCACTTAAAGATGCCAATGACAGACAGATGGACCTTTGGTTGAAATCTGTCTATGAAGCTATCGGCGCGTCGTTTGCTCCAGCATTCGCGGCCGTGTGGGCACTCCAAGCTATTTCAGCTGGTCTGGCACAGGTGGACTCTATCATACGTCCAGCAGTGCCGCAAGTGGAGTCCTTAACTTCGCAAATGTCTGCGTTTGCGACCTATGCTATCAACGCTGTCCTGGACTCTACGAGCCGTACCTCAATGGCGTCTGCCAACTCGGTGGTTTTGCGCAGAGCCTTGTGGTTAAAAGAATGGAAAGCGGATTCTGCTTCCAAAAAATGTTTAACCAGCTTGCCACTATCTGTAGACAGACTGTTTGGTGAGCAATTGGCTGAAATCATTAAACAGTCCAAGGGTAAAGACTCCTCCTTACCCCAGCCCAGATCAAGCAAACCTCAACAAAGGAGGTGGCAGTCGAGGTTTCGGTCCTTTCGAGGCTCCGGCAAGGCCCAATTCTCCGCGTCCAAAGGGACTCAGAAGGAGCAAAGGGGCTCAGATTCCTGGCGGGCTCACTCACGCCCCAATAAAGCAACCGGAGGAACCGCTTCCAAGGCGGCTGCCTCATGACTTTCGGCCTCCTCCCTCCGCATCCTCGGTCGGTGGCAGGCTCTCCCGCTTTTGCGACATTTGGCTGCCACAGGTCAAGGACCGGTGGGTAACAGACATTTTGTCTCACGGGTACAGGATAGAGTTCAGTTCTCGTCCTCCGCCTCGGTTCTTCAGAACTTCCCCACATCCCGACCGAGCAGATGCTCTTCTGCAGGCGGTGGGCTCACTAAGAGCAGAAGGAGTGGTGATCCCTGTTCCTCTTCAGGAACAAGGGCAAGGTTTTTACTCCAATCTCTTCGTGGTTCCAAAAAAGGACGGCTCGTTCCGTCCTGTTCTGGACCTAAAGCTGCTCAACAAGCATGTGAACGCCAGGCGGTTCCGGATGGAATCCCTCCGCTCCGTCATTGCCTCAATGTCTCAAGGAGATTTCCTTGCATCAATAGACATCAAAGATGCTTATCTCCACGTGCCGATTGCTACAGAGCACCAACGTTTTCTACGTTTTGTGATAGGAGACGAACATCTCCAGTTCGTAGCTCTGCCATTTGGTCTGGCGACAGCCCCACGGGTTTTCACCAAGGTCATGGCGGCAGTGGTAGCAGTCTTGCACTCCCAGGGACACTCGGTGATCCCTTACTTGGACGATCTACTTGTCAAAGCACCCTCTCAAGAGGCATGCCAACACAGCCTGAATGTTGCGCTGGAGACTCTCCAGACTTTCGGGTGGATCATCAACTTTTCAAAGTCAAATCTGTCACCGACTCAATCACTAACGTATCTTGGCATGGAGTTTCATACTCTCTCAGCGATAGTGAAGCTTCCGCTGGACAAGCAGCGGTCACTACAGACAGGGGTACAGTCTCTCCTTCATGGTCAGTCGCACTCCTTAAGGCGCCTCATGCACTTCCTAGGGAAGATGGTGGCAGCAATGGAGGCAGTCCCGTTTGCACAGTTTCATCTGCGCCCACTTCAATGGGACATTCTCCGCCAATGGGACGGGAAGTCAACTTCCCTGGACAGGAAAGTCTCCCTTTCCCAGACGGCCAAGGACTCTCTGCAATGGTGGCTTCTTCCCACCTCATTATCACAGGGAAGATCATTCCTACCCCCATCCTGGGCAGTGGTCACGACAGACGCGAGTCTGTCAGGGTGGGGAGCAGTTTTTCTCCACCACAGGGCTCAAGGGACGTGGACTCAGCAGGAGTCCACCCTTCAGATCAATGTTCTGGAAATCAGGGCAGTGTATCTTGCCCTACTAGCCTTCCAGCAGTGGCTGGAAGGAAAGCAGATCCGAATTCAGTCGGACAACTCCACAGCGGTGGCATACATCAACCACCAAGGAGGGACACGCAGTTGGCAAGCCTTCCAGGAAGTCCGGCGGATTCTGTTGTGGGTGGAGGACAGAGCATCCACCATATCAGCGGTTCACATCCCGGGCGTAGAAAACTGGGAAGCAGACTTCCTCAGTCGCCAGGGTATGGACGCAGGGGAATGGTCCCTTCACCCGGACGTGTTTCAGGAAATCTGTCGCCGCTGGGGGGTGCCGGACGTCGACCTAATGGCGTCGCGGCACAACAACAAGGTCCCGACGTTCATGGCGCGGTCTCGCGATCAAAGAGCTCTGGCGGCAGACGCCTTAGTGCAAGATTGGTCGCAGTTCCGGCTCCCTTATGTGTTCCCACCTCTGGCACTCTTGCCCAGAGTGCTACGCAAGATCAGATCCGATTGCAGCCGCGTCATACTCGTCGCCCCAGACTGGCCGAGGAGGTCGTGGTACCCGGATCTGTGGCATCTCACGGTCGGCCAACCGTGGACACTACCAGACCGACCAGACTTACTGTCCCAGGCTAGGAAGTCCACTTCTGCTAAGATCTACCACAGAACGTGGAGGATTTTCTTATCCTGGTGCTCTGCACAAGGAGTATCCCCCTGGCCATTCGCGTTACCTACTTTTCTTTCCTTCCTGCAATCTGGGTTGGAAAAGGGCTTGTCGCTCGGCTCCTTTAAAGGGCAAGTCTCGGCACTATCCGTGTTTTTTCAGAAGCGTCTAGCACGACTTTCTCAGGTGCGCACGTTCCTGCAGGGGGTTTGTCATATCGTCCCTCCGTGCAGGCGGCCGTTAGATCCATGGGATCTAAACAGGGTACTAGTTGCTCTCCAGAAGCCGCCCTTCGAGCCTCTGAGGGATGTTTCACTTTCTCGTCTCTCACAGAAAGTGGTCTTTCTAGTGGCGGTCACGTCTCTTCGGAGAGTGTCTGAGCTAGCAGCGCTGTCATCCAAGGCTCCCTTCCTGGTGTTCCACCAGGACAAGGTAGTGCTGCGCCCCATTCAGGAGTTTCTCCCTAAGGTGGTATCCTCTTTTCATCTTAATCAGGATATCTCCTTGCCTTCCTTTTGTCCTCATCCAGTTCTTCGGTATGAAAAGGATTTACATTTGTTAGATCTGGTGAGAGCACTCAGAATCTACATTTCCCGCACGGCGCCCCTGCGCCGCTCGGATGCACTCTTTGTCCTTGTCGCTGGTAAGCGCAAAGGGTCGCAGGCTTCAAAAGCCACCCTGGCTCGATGGATCAAAGAACCAATTCTTGAAGCCTACCGTTCTGCTGGGCTTCCGGTTCCATCAGGGCTGAAGGCCCACTCTACCAGAGCCGTGGGTGCGTCCTGGGCATTACGACACCAGGCTACGGCTCAACAGGTGTGCCAGGCAGCTACCTGGTCGAGTCTGCACACTTTCACCAAACATTATCAGGTGCATACCTATGCTTCGGCGGACGCCAGCCTAGGTAGAAGAGTCCTGCAGGCGGCAGTTACCTCCCCGTAGGGGAAGGCTGTCTTTGCAGCTCTAACATGAGGTATTTCTTTACCCACCCAGGGACTGCTTTTGGACGTCCCAATCGTCTGGGTCTCCCAATGGAGCGCCGAAGAAGAAGGGAATTTTGTTACTTACCGTAAATTCCTTTTCTTCTAGCTCCTATTGGGAGACCCAGCACCCGCCCTGTTGTCCTTCGGGATTATTGGTTTTTTTTCGGGTACACATGTTGTTCATGTTGAACGGTTTTCAGTTCTCCGATGTTACTTCGGAGTGAATTTGTTTAACCAGTTATTGGCTTTCCTCCTTCTTGCTTTAGCACTAAAACTGAGCAGCCCGTGATCCCACGGGGGGTGTATAGCCAGAAGGGGAGGGGCCTTACACTTTTTAGTGTAATGCTTTGTGTGGCCTCCGGAGGCAGTGCTATACACCCAATCGTCTGGGTCTCCCAATAGGAGCTAGAAGAAAAGGAATTTACGGTAAGTAACAAAATTCCCTTCTTTTGCGGCTAACACTCGTGGAATTACTGTTTTATCAACTAGACAGAAATCAATTCTTGTGTAGGTATTGTGCGGGTGTGAAAGAAACGTGTAATCTCTTGTGGATGGATTCTTTAATCTCCAAACGTCATATAATTCGTGTGTGAAACAGTTTTGTAAGTGGGCTAGGGTTAAAGGGAACCTGTCATCAGAAATTTAGCTTGAAACCTAAAAGTTTCCCCCTCTGCAGCTCCTGGGCTGCATTGTAGCAAGGTTTCTATACTTTTTTGGCCCCTTTTAAACCAAATTAAATACTTTATAAACCTGTACCTTTTGCTATGCAAATTTTGTAAATCGTCCATGGGGGCCGGCTGTCTGGTGTCCGTTACTGTCCTCCTGCCGATTTACGCCGCCCCCAACGCTGAATTTCATACCTCAGGACAGCGCCCGAGGTCCCGCACATGCGCTGTGGGACTGTGCAGTGTGTGCACGTGTGACCGCTGGTGACGTTTTGCGCAGGCACGAGGTTATGGGTGGCGCTGTGATTGTCCTCAGCAAGTGCCGCCCATAACCTCGTGACTGCACTTTCCCCTCTTCCTCCAGCGTTCTGCGCAAGCGCTCGCTGGCCAGATGACCCGACGTCACGTCTTTCCCATCTTGCCCTGCTGCAGGGTAAGATGGGAAGGAGGTGATGTCAGGTCATCTGGCCAGCGTGCGCTTGCGCAGAACGCTGGAGGCAGTGGGGACAGCACGTCCACGAGATTATGGGCGGGCACTTGTGATGCAATTACAGCGCCGCCCATAACTCGTGCCCGTGACACACATCACCAGCAGTCCTGGCGTGGGCGGCACCTCGGGCGCAGTGGGCGGCGTCCTGATGTACGAAATGGAGCGTGGGGGGATGGCGTCAATGTGCAGGAGGGACAGCAACGGTCACCAGAGAGCCCGCCCCCATGGAGAATTTACAAGATTTTCATACCAAAAGGTACAACTTTATAAAGTATTTAATTTGGTTTAAAAGGGGGCACAAAAAGTATAGAAACCTTTCTAGAATGCAGCCCACGAGCTGCAGAAGGGGGAACTTTTAGGTTTCAAGCTAAATTTCTGCTGACAGGTTCCCTTTAAGTTTTTTTGATCTTGATGTGGAATCCATGTTTGGCCACAGTGCTATATTGAAATCCCTTACTAGCATTAGAGGGCCCTTTTTAACTTTGTTGGCTTTTATTATTGTTTTCCTAATGTGTGTATATTGTCCTATATTAGGGGCATATACAGTTACTAGTGTGTATGGGATATTGTTAATTAAACATTGTAATATAATATATCGTCCATGAGGAGCTATAATTTGGTTTGTTTGAGAAAAAGCAACCGAATCTCATATTGCGATCGCCACCCCTCCTTTCTTTCGATCAGTTGGTGCCAGTAGCACATGCGGGAATCTTTTATGTTTTAATCTACTCGTATCTTCACTGTTCAAGTGAGTCTCCTGTACACACAATATGTCTGCAGTTTTCTTCAATGCTTCTTTCCATAATGTTGACGTCTTGTATGGGGAATTTAGACCTTTGGCGTTAATAGATATGAATTTAACCCCCATCTAAATGTTTTGTCTTGTTTGCTAAATGTCTCTGCTGTGTATATTTTGTCCCTTTTCTCTTATGTGAACTGATGGGGCAAACTGTTACACTCTCAATTTCATACTCATCTACATTACTGATGCCCACGTCCATCATATGACCACGTCGCTTCAAACCCCCCTCTTTCTTTCCCGCAATTCCGACTGGAAGTTTCTTCAGTTGTAAATAAGAAAAAAAACAAACACAAGTAACTGTTGCATAAGTAAGGCTAGGTTCGCACACTGCGTCTTTTTGACGCTGCGTTTTTGGCCGCTAAAAACGCACAAAAACGCACCTGCGTCGAAAAAACGCATCAAAAAACGCATGCGTTTTTGCCGCGATTTGGTGCGTTTTTGGCTGCGTTTTGCTGCGTTTTTGATCTCTGCGTTTTGCTGCGTTTTTCAAATGCATTGCATGGGCGGAAAACGCAGAAAAACGCAGGAAAGAACTGACATGTCCATTTTTTTTTTTAACTCAAACGCAGGTAAAAAAAACAGATGTGTGCGGACAGCAAAAATGAAAACTCATAGACTTTGCTGGGGAAGCAAAGTCCTGCAGTTTTAAGGCCAAAAACGCACCCGAAAAACGCCGCGAAAAACGCACTGTGCGCACATAGCCTAACCTTGCTCTCAAGAGCGAAAACATAGGGTGCCCTTATGGGCTTCCCATATCGGGTATCAGGAGCCAAACTTAGGCCTATCAAACAAAATTTGGCCTGAGCTCTGACATATTCCCCAGGAGTAGACCAGGAAAAAGAAAAATGCCTGTTCAAAAGAGAAACAGAAAAATAAAACAAAGAGAATAAAAAAAAGGAAAAAATTTAGAAAAAAATTCAGGTAAATTCTCAGTGTATATAAGGATAGCAAAGTGAACGGAATAGAATACGCCTAAAACTTAGCCTTTAATGTAATAAAATTAAAAATCCATAAAGGACCTATAAAATGACAAAACAGACCAATAAAGCAGCCAATATACTCAAACACTGCAGAGGACCAATTGGCTGATTACACAATTACTTATGTGGTGAGTAACATTCATATATATAATTGCTGTAAAATACCACCATAGATATCAGCAGTATAAATCGTATAATGAATGATAACCTAAACAGCCACAAAATCACCTGCCACAATTGCAACTGGCGGTGAATAAATGATGGAAAAGGAACGGTCTTACCCCATCTGCCGTGTCACCCTTTCCCTGTTAATCTGGAGCACTTAATACCGGATGCTATTGGTAACCATAATAGATGAGATCGCCTGGTCCTTTATCTGGATGACTCAGGGTCTCCACAGGTTCCAAATATAAGTCCAGCAGTCGTGCAGGAATCTCCCAACGCGTTTCTTATATCATCAGGGGAGGAAACGCGTTTCTTATATCATCAGGGGAGGATAGAGATCCAATATTCTGGTCTCATTGTGACCAGAATATTGGATCTCTATCCTCCCCTGATGATATAAGAAACGCGTTTCCTCCCCTGATGATATAAGAAACGCGTTGGGAGATTCCTGCACGACTGCTGGACTTATATTTGGAACCTGTGGAGACCCTGAGTCATCCAGATAAAGGACCAGGCGATCTCATCTATTATGGTTACCAATAGCATCCGGTATTAAGTGCTCCAGATTAACAGGGAAAGGGTGACACGGCAGATGGGGTAAGACCGTTCCTTTTCCATCATTTATTCACCGCCAGTTGCAATTGTGGCAGGTGATTTTGTGGCTGTTTAGGTTATCATTCATTATACGATTTATACTGCTGATATCTATGGTGGTATTTTACAGCAATTATATATATGAATGTTACTCACCACATAAGTAATTGTGTAATCAGCCAATTGGTCCTCTGCAGTGTTTGAGTATATTGGCTGCTTTATTGGTCTGTTTTGTCATTTTATAGGTCCTTTATGGATTTTTAATTTTATTAGATTAAAGGCTAAGTTTTAGGCCCCCTTCACACGTCCGTGAAACACGTGCGTGTTTGGTCCGTTTCCGTATATGCCGGAGACACGGCCAAACGTGCACCAATGTTAATCTATGATTGTGGTCACACGTCCGTTATTTCATTATGTCCGTGTGTGCGTGTCCGTGATCCGTATGTGTGTGCGTTTTGCACGGATGCATGTCCGTTATCTGCACGGAGCACGCACACGTGGACACAATGAAAGTCTATGGGTATGTGCACACACGTTAGTAAACACGTATGCATCTACCTATAGTCCGTGTCCGTTTGGTGTTTTTATTTCTAGTGATGTCGGCTATTCTTTCTATTTCTGTGTATGTCGGTCAATCTCCCTGAGTCCGTCGGTCAGTCTCTCTGTCGGTCTCTCTGTCTGTCTGTCCCTCTCTCACAGTCTGTCGGTCAGTTTCCCCCCCTCTCTCATACTTACCGTTCCCCGATCTCCGGCGCAGCGCTGCACGGCATTCACACTGCTGCGGCGGCTTTTACTATTTTGAAAAAGCCGGCCGCTCATTAAACAATCTCCTATTCCCTGCTTTCCCCGCCCACCGGCGCCTATGATTGGTTGCAGTGAGACACGCCCCCACGCTGAGTGACAGGTGTCACACTGCACCCAATCACAGCAGCCGGTGGGCGTGTCTATACTGTGCAGTAAAATAAATAAATAATTAAAAAAAAACGGCGTGCGGTCCCCCCCAATTTTAATGCCAGCCAGAGAAAGCCATACGGCTGAAGGCTGGTATTCTCAGGATGGGGAGCTCCACGTTATGGGGAGCCCCCCACCCTAACAATATCAGTCAGCAGCCGCCCAGAATTGCCGCATACATTATATGCGACAGTTCTGGGGCTGTACCCGGCTCTTCCCGATTTACCCTGGTGCGTTGGCAAATCGGGGTAATAAGGAGTTATTGGCAGCCCATAGCTGCCAATAAGTCCTAGATTAATCATGTCAGGCGTCTATGAGATACCTTCCATGATTAATCTGTAAATTACAGTAAATAAACACACACACACACACCAGAAAAAAATCCTTTATTAGAAATAAAAACACACACATATACCCTGGTTCACCAGTTTAATCAGCCCGAAAAAGCCCTCCATGTCCGGCGTACTCCACAGTCCTCCAGCGTCGCATCCAGCGCTGCTGCATGGAGGTGACAGGAGCTGCAGAAGACACCGCCGCTCCGGTCACCTCCACGCAGGTAATGAAGACAGCCGGCGATCAGCTGAGCTGTCACTGAGGTTACCCGCTGTCACTGGATCCAGCGGTGGCCGCGGGTAACCTCAGTGACAGCTCAGCTGATCGCGCTACTCACCTCAGTTGCTGCGTGGAGGTGATAGGAGCGGCGGTGAGTAGCGCGATCAGCTGAGCTGTCACTGAGGTTACCCGCGGCCACCGCTGGATCCACCGCTGGATCCAGCAGTGACAGCGGGTAACCTCAGTGACAGCAGCTGATCGCCGGCTGTCTTCATTACCTGCGTGGAGGTGACCGGAGCGGCTGTGTCTGCTGCAGCTCCTGTCACCTCCATGCAGCAGCGCTGGATGCGACGCTGGAGGACTGTGGAGTACGCCGGACATGGACGGCTTTTTGGGGCTGATTAAACTGGTGAACCAGGGTATATGTGTGTGTTTTTTATTTCTAATAAAGGGTTTTTTCGGGTGTTTGTGTTTATTTACTGTAATTTACAGATTAATCATGGAGGGTGTCTCATAGACGCCTGACATGATTAATCTAGGACTTATTGGCAGCTATGGGCTTCCAATAACTCCTTATTACCCCGATGTGCCAAAGCACCAGGGCAAATCGGGAAGAGCCGGGTACAGCCCCAGAACTGTCGCATATAATGTATGCGGCAATTCTGGGCGGCTGCTGACTGATATTGTTAGGGTGGGGGGCTCCCCATAACATGGAGCTCCCCATCCTGAGAATACCAGCCTGCAGCCGTATGGCTTTATCTGGCTGGCATTAAAATTGGGGGGGACCGCACGCCATTTTTTTTTAATTATTTATTTATTTATTTTACTGCACAGTATAGACACGCCCACCGGCTGCTGTGATTGGGTGCAGTGTGACACCTGTCACTCAGCGTGGGGGCGTGTCTCACTGTAACCAATCATAGGCGCCGGTGGGCGGGGAAAGCAGGGAATAGGAGATTGTTTAATGAGCGGCCGGCTTTTTCAAAATAGTAAAAGCCGCCGCAGCAGTGTGAATGCCGAGCAGCGCCGGGGATCGAGGAACGGTGAGTATGAGAGAGGGGGGGAAACTTCAGTCACTCGGGGGATTAGCGGTCACCGGTGAATCCTTCACCGGTGACCGCTAATCAGTACTCGACACAGACAGAGCCGCGGTATGAGGATGAAGTCGGGTGAAGTTCACCCGAGTTCATTCTCATCGCGCAACTCTGTCTGCTGTCAGCCGACATTTATAAACGACATTGTGCATCACACACACGGACATTCCACACGGACATTCCACGTACACATACACGTTAATTCCACACGCACACACGGACGTTCTGCACACAAACACGGCTAGCATACGCAATTCACACAGGTGCCACACGGACCAAAAAACGGACACAAAAACGGGACACGGACCCGAATAACGGCCCGTAACACACGTGCGTGTTTTTCACGGACGTGTGAAGGGGGCCTTAGGCGTATTCTATTCCGTTCACTTTGCTATCCTTATCTACCTACCAGTGAATTGATACCCAGTAGCTATTTCAGTATAAATTCTCAGTGTAGAGAAAAGAAAAAAAAGGAGAAAAAAACAGAAAACCAAGATCTCCAAGAAATCCAGGAAAAGGGTCCATGTCCAAGTCCCGATATCGTATGGGGTCCATGCCAAAAGTGACCCCCGGCTTCTTCAGACCCGAATTTTCTTCCCAAAGAGGGGCCTTACTGCTCTCAGTCTGTTTATCCAGATGGCGAATCCTAAAGAACTCTTCTGTAAAGGATCAATTAGCAGAGTTCAATTCCGGTTTTTCAATCTCTGTTCCTGGCGGCTTAAACACTTTCTCTACATTCAGAATTCATGCTTTGGACCAATCCTCCGCGATTTGTCGTGGTAGTGGATTTCTTTCCAGGGCTTCCCTGGCTGTAGAGGGTAGATTCCACTCCTTGCAGAGTCGTAAGGCTTGTTCCGGGCTGCTTGCCATATGCTTGTGCCCATCTTTAGTTATTATGAGCTTTACTGGGAAACCCCATTTGTATGGGATGTTGTGATCCCTTAGTATCATGTGCATGATGAGAATGCCTTTTTGCGTGTTAAAGTGAATGCCGATAAGTCTGCATATATGGATATATCTTTAAAACGATCAGGCAGAGATGGCAGGTTTCGAGCTGCCTCCATCACTTTTTCTTTGATGTGGAAGAAATGTATTCTAACTATTACATCTCTGAGTATTGAGGCTGGGAGATGCTTAGGCTTAGGAAGCCTGTGGGCTCTGTCCAGAACCAGATCCATCTGCGTAGAGTCCGGCATCAGGCATGAGAAATAATGAGTGAGAAATTCTTTGAGAGTATCTATTTTAACCGTCTCTGAAATACCTCTCAGTCTGACGTTGTTGCGGCGTGATCTGTCCTCCATATCCGCTATTTTGAGCTTTAGTGCGTCTACCTCTTCATCTATAGACACAACTGAATCCACCACCTCATTGTGCGCCGTTGTTAGTTCCGCCATCTTATCTTCTATGTGAGACGTGCGTTCTCCTATGGCATTAATGTCCCTTTGCAGAGATCTAAGCATATTTTGCATATCTTTTTTAAATATGGACATTATTTCAGAC
>NW_027442965.1:0-68018 GCF_048569485.1 Anomaloglossus baeobatrachus | reverse complement strand
GATTATCTCAGGATGGCAATATAAACAAACGAAACTTTTAGTAGATTTCTACTTATTTTATTAAATATTATCTCCACCAAACAGGACAAGCTTGCATGTGTTATAGTTTTGGAGAAAAATGTGTTCATTTCATGTATGCGCAAAATGCCTTTGAAATGGCTTTAAAATGGATTTGGAGCATGGAGACGATTATCTCAGGATGGCAATATAAACAAACGAAACTTTTAGTAGATTTTTACTTATTTTATTAAATATTATCTCCACCAAACAGGACAAGCTTGCATCTGTTATAGTTTTGGAGAAAAATGTGTTCATTTCATGTATGCGCGAAATGCCTTAAAAAATGGCTTTAAAATGGATTTGGAGCATGGAGACGATTATCTCGGGATTGCAAGATAACCAAACAAAACTTTTAGTGGATTTCTACTTATTTTAATAAATATCATCTCCACCAAACAGGACAAGCTTGCATCTGTTATAGTTTTGGAGAAAAATGTGTTCATTTCATGTATGCGCGAAATGCCTTAAAAATGGCTTTAAAATGGATTTGGAGCATGGAGACGATTATCTCGGGATTGCAAGATAACCAAACAAAACTTTTAGTGGATTTCTACTTATTTTATTAAATATCATCTCCACCAAACAGGACAAGCTTGCATCTGTTATAGTTTTGGAGAAAAATGTGTTCATTTCATGTATGCGCGAAATGCCTTAAAAATGGCTTTAAAATGGATTTGGAGCATGGAGACGATTATCTCGGGATTGCAAGATAACCAAACAAAACTTTTAGTGGATTTCTACTTATTTTATTAAATATCATCTCCACCAAACAGGACAAGCTTGCATGTGTTATAGTTTTGGAGAAAAATGTGTTCATTTCATGTATGCGCAAAATGCCTTTGAAATGGCTTTAAAATGGATTTGGAGCATGGAGACGATTATCTCAGGATGGCAATATAAACAAACGAAACTTTTAGTAGATTTCTACTTATTTTATTAAATATCATCTCCACCAAACAGGACAAGCTTGCATCTGTTATAGTTTTGGAGAAAAATGTGTTCATTTCATGTATGCGCGAAATGCCTTAAAAATGGCTTTAAAATGGATTTGGAGCATGGAGACGATTATCTCGGGATTGCAAGATAACCAAACAAAACTTTTAGTGGATTTCTACTTATTTTATTAAATATCATCTCCACCAAACAGGACAAGCTTGCATGTGTTATAGTTTTGGAGAAAAATGTGTTCATTTCATGTATGCGCAAAATGCCTTTGAAATGGCTTTAAAATGGATTTGGAGCATGGAGACGATTATCTCGGGATTGCAAGATAACCAAAAAAAACTTTTAGTGGATTTCTACTTATTTTATTAAATATCATCTCCACCAAACAGGACAAGCTTGCATCTGTTATAGTTTTGGAGAAAAATGTGTTCATTTCATGTATGCGCGAAATGCCTTAAAAATGGCTTTAAAATGGATTTGGAGCATGGAGACGATTATCTCGGGATTGCAAGATAACCAAACAAAACTTTTAGTGGATTTCTACTTATTTTATTAAATATCATCTCCACCAAACAGGACAAGCTTGCATCTGTTATAGTTTTGGAGAAAAATGTGTTCATTTCATGTATGCGCGAAATGCCTTAAAAATGGCTTTAAAATGGATTTGGAGCATGGAGACGATTATCTCGGGATTGCAAGATAACCAAACAAAACTTTTAGTGGATTTCTACTTATTTTATTAAATATCATCTCCACCAAACAGGACAAGCTTGCATCTGTTATAGTTTTGGAGAAAAATGTGTTCATTTCATGTATGCGCGAAATGCCTTAAAAATGGCTTTAAAATGGATTTGGAGCATGGAGACGATTATCTCGGGATTGCAAGATAACCAAACAAAACTTTTAGTGGATTTCTACTTATTTTATTAAATATCATCTCCACCAAACAGGACAAGCTTGCATGTGTTATAGTTTTGGAGAAAAATGTGTTCATTTCATGTATGCGCAAAATGCCTTTGAAATGGCTTTAAAATGGATTTGGAGCATGGAGACGATTATCTCAGGATGGCAATATAAACAAACGAAACTTTTAGTAGATTTCTACTTATTTTATTAAATATTATCTCCACCAAACAGGACAAGCTTGCATCTGTTATAGTTTTGGAGAAAAATGTGTTCATTTCATGTATGCGCGAAATGCCTTAAAAAATGGCTTTAAAATGGATTTGGAGCATGGAGACGATTATCTCGGGATTGCAAGATAACCAAACAAAACTTTTAGTGGATTTCTACTTATTTTAATAAATATCATCTCCACCAAACAGGACAAGCTTGCATCTGTTATAGTTTTGGAGAAAAATGTGTTCATTTCATGTATGCGCGAAATGCCTTAAAAATGGCTTTAAAATGGATTTGGAGCATGGAGACGATTATCTCGGGATTGCAAGATAACCAAACAAAACTTTTAGTGGATTTCTACTTATTTTATTAAATATCATCTCCACCAAACAGGACAAGCTTGCATCTGTTATAGTTTTGGAGAAAAATGTGTTCATTTCATGTATGCGCGAAATGCCTTAAAAATGGCTTTAAAATGGATTTGGAGCATGGAGACGATTATCTCGGGATTGCAAGATAACCAAACAAAACTTTTAGTGGATTTCTACTTATTTTATTAAATATCATCTCCACCAAACAGGACAAGCTTGCATGTGTTATAGTTTTGGAGAAAAATGTGTTCATTTCATGTATGCGCAAAATGCCTTTGAAATGGCTTTAAAATGGATTTGGAGCATGGAGACGATTATCTCAGGATGGCAATATAAACAAACGAAACTTTTAGTAGATTTCTACTTATTTTATTAAATATTATCTCCACCAAACAGGACAAGCTTGCATCTGTTATAGTTTTGGAGAAAAATGTGTTCATTTCATGTATGCGCGAAATGCCTTAAAAATGGCTTTAAAATGGATTTGGAGCATGGAGACGATTATCTCGGGATTGCAAGATAACCAAACAAAACTTTTAGTGGATTTCTACTTATTTTATTAAATATCATCTCCACCAAACAGGACAAGCTTGCATCTGTTATAGTTTTGGAGAAAAATGTGTTCATTTCATGTATGCGCGAAATGCCTTAAAAATGGCTTTAAAATGGATTTGGAGCATGGAGACGATTATCTCGGGATTGCAAGATAACCAAACAAAACTTTTAGTGGATTTCTACTTATTTTATTAAATATCATCTCCACCAAACAGGACAAGCTTGCATCTGTTATAGTTTTGGAGAAAAATGTGTTCATTTCATGTATGCGCGAAATGCCTTAAAAATGGCTTTAAAATGGATTTGGAGCATGGAGACGATTATCTCGGGATTGCAAGATAACCAAACAAAACTTTTAGTGGATTTCTACTTATTTTATTAAATATCATCTCCACCAAACAGGACAAGCTTGCATCTGTTATAGTTTTGGAGAAAAATGTGTTCATTTCATGTATGCGCGAAATGCCTTAAAAATGGCTTTAAAATGGATTTGGGGCATGGAGACGATTATCTCGGGATTGCAAGATAAGCAAACAAAACTTTTAGTGGATTTCTACTTATTTTATTAAATATCATCTCCACCAAACAGGACAAGCTTGCATCTGTTATAGTTTTGGAGAAAAATGTGTTCATTTCATGTATGCGCGAAATGCCTTAAAAATGGCTTTAAAATGGATTTGGAGCATGGAGACGATTATCTCGGGATTGCAAGATAACCAAACAAAACTTTTAGTGGATTTCTACTTATTTTATTAAATATCATCTCCACCAAACAGGACAAGCTTGCATCTGTTATAGTTTTGGAGAAAAATGTGTTCATTTCATGTATGCGCGAAATGCCTTAAAAAATGGCTTTAAAATGGATTTGGAGCATGGAGACGATTATCTCGGGATTGCAAGATAACCAAACAAAACTTTTAGTGGATTTCTACTTATTTTAATAAATATCATCTCCACCAAACAGGACAAGCTTGCATCTGTTATAGTTTTGGAGAAAAATGTGTTCATTTCATGTATGCGCGAAATGCCTTAAAAATGGCTTTAAAATGGATTTGGAGCATGGAGACGATTATCTCGGGATTGCAAGATAACCAAACAAAACTTTTAGTGGATTTCTACTTATTTTATTAAATATCATCTCCACCAAACAGGACAAGCTTGCATCTGTTATAGTTTTGGAGAAAAATGTGTTCATTTCATGTATGCGCGAAATGCCTTAAAAATGGCTTTAAAATGGATTTGGAGCATGGAGACGATTATCTCGGGATTGCAAGATAACCAAACAAAACTTTTAGTGGATTTCTACTTATTTTATTAAATATCATCTCCACCAAACAGGACAAGCTTGCATGTGTTATAGTTTTGGAGAAAAATGTGTTCATTTCATGTATGCGCAAAATGCCTTTGAAATGGCTTTAAAATGGATTTGGAGCATGGAGACGATTATCTCAGAATGGCAATATAAACAAACGAAACTTTTAGTAGATTTCTACTTATTTTATTAAATATTATCTCCACCAAACAGGACAAGCTTGCATCTGTTATAGTTTTGGAGAAAAATGTGTTCATTTCATGTATGCGCGAAATGCCTTAAAAATGGCTTTAAAATGGATTTGGAGCATGGAGACGATTATCTCGGGATTGCAAGATAACCAAACAAAACTTTTAGTGGATTTCTACTTATTTTATTAAATATCATCTCCACCAAACAGGACAAGCTTGCATCTGTTATAGTTTTGGAGAAAAATGTGTTCATTTCATGTATGCGCGAAATGCCTTAAAAATGGCTTTAAAATGGATTTGGAGCATGGAGACGATTATCTCGGGATTGCAAGATAACCAAACAAAACTTTTAGTGGATTTCTACTTATTTTATTAAATATCATCTCCACCAAACAGGACAAGCTTGCATCTGTTATAGTTTTGGAGAAAAATGTGTTCATTTCATGTATGCGCGAAATGCCTTAAAAATGGCTTTAAAATGGATTTGGAGCATGGAGACGATTATCTCGGGATTGCAAGATAACCAAACAAAACTTTTAGTGGATTTCTACTTATTTTATTAAATATCATCTCCACCAAACAGGACAAGCTTGCATCTGTTATAGTTTTGGAGAAAAATGTGTTCATTTCATGTATGCGCGAAATGCCTTAAAAATGGCTTTAAAATGGATTTGGGGCATGGAGACGATTATCTCGGGATTGCAAGATAAGCAAACAAAACTTTTAGTGGATTTCTACTTATTTTATTAAATATCATCTCCACCAAACAGGACAAGCTTGCATCTGTTATAGTTTTGGAGAAAAATGTGTTCATTTCATGTATGCGCGAAATGCCTTAAAAATGGCTTTAAAATGGATTTGGAGCATGGAGACGATTATCTCGGGATTGCAATATAACCAAACAAAACTTTTAGTGGATTTCTACTTCTTTTATTAAATATCATCTCCACCAAACAGGACAAGCTTGCATCTGTTATAGTTTTGGAGAAAAATGTGTTCATTTCATGTATGCGCGAAATGCCTTAAAAATGGCTTTAAAATGGATTTGGAGCATGGAGACGATTATCTCGGGATTGCAAGATAACCAAACAAAACTTTTAGTGGATTTCTACTTATTTTATTAAATATCATCTCCACCAAACAGGACAAGCTTGCATCTGTTATAGTTTTGGAGAAAAATGTGTTCATTTCATGTATGCGCGAAATGCCTTAAAAATGGCTTTAAAATGGATTTGGAGCATGGAGACGATTATCTCGGGATTGCAAGATAACCAAACAAAACTTTTAGTGGATTTCTACTTATTTTATTAAATATCATCTCCACCAAACAGGACAAGCTTGCATCTGTTATAGTTTTGGAGAAAAATGTGTTCATTTCATGTATGCGCGAAATGCCTTAAAAATGGCTTTAAAATGGATTTGGAGCATGGAGACGATTATCTCGGGATTGCAAGATAACCAAACAAAACTTTTAGTGGATTTCTACTTATTTTATTAAATATCATCTCCACCAAACAGGACAAGCTTGCATGTGTTATAGTTTTGGAGAAAAATGTGTTCATTTCATGTATGCGCAAAATGCCTTTGAAATGGCTTTAAAATGGATTTGGAGCATGGAGACGATTATCTCGGGATTGCAAGATAACCAAACAAAACTTTTAGTGGATTTCTACTTATTTTATTAAATATCATCTCCACCAAACAGGACAAGCTTGCATCTGTTATAGTTTTGGAGAAAAATGTGTTCATTTCATGTATGCGCGAAATGCCTTAAAAATGACTTTAAAATGGATTTGGAGCATGGAGACGATTATCTCGGGATTGCAAGATAACCAAACAAAACTTTTAGTGGATTTCTACTTATTTTATTAAATATCATCTCCACCAAACAGGACAAGCTTGCATGTGTTATAGTTTTGGAGAAAAATGTGTTCATTTCATGTATGCGCAAAATGCCTTTGAAATGGCTTTAAAATGGATTTGGAGCATGGAGACAATTATCTCAGGATGGCAATATAAACAAACGAAACTTTTAGTAGATTTCTACTTATTTTATTAAATATCATCTCCACCAAACAGGACAAGCTTGCATCTGTTATAGTTTTGGAGAAAAATGTGTTCATTTCATGTATGCGCGAAATGCCTTAAAAATGGCTTTAAAATGGATTTGGAGCATGGAGACGATTATCTCGGGATTGCAAGATAACCAAACAAAACTTTTAGTGGATTTCTACTTATTTTATTAAATATCATCTCCACCAAACAGGACAAGCTTGCATCTGTTATAGTTTTGGAGAAAAATGTGTTCATTTCATGTATGCGCGAAATGCCTTAAAAATGGCTTTAAAATGGATTTGGAGCATAGAGACGATTATCTCGGGATTGCAATATAACCAAACAAAACTTTTAGTGGATTTCTACTTATTTTATTAAATATCATCTCCACCAAACAGAACAAGCTTGCATGTGTTATAGTTTTGGAGAAAAATGTGTTCATTTCATGTATGCGCAAAATGCCTTTGAAATGGCTTTAAAATGGATTTGGAGCATGGAGACGATTATCTCAGGATGGCAATATAAACAAACGAAACTTTTAGTAGATTTCTACTTATTTTATTAAATATCATCTCCACCAAACAGGACAAGCTTGCATCTGTTATAGTTTTGGAGAAAAATGTGTTCATTTCATGTATGCGCGAAATGCCTTAAAAATGGCTTTAAAATGGATTTGGAGCATGGAGACGATTATCTCGGGATTGCAAGATAACCAAACAAAACTTTTAGTGGATTTCTACTTATTTTATTAAATATCATCTCCACCAAACAGGACAAGCTTGCATCTGTTATAGTTTTGGAGAAAAATGTGTTCATTTCATGTATGCGCGAAATGCCTTAAAAATGGCTTTAAAATGGATTTGGAGCATGGAGACGATTATCTCGGGATTGCAATATAACCAAACAAAACTTTTAGTGGATTTCTACTTATTTTATTAAATATCATCTCCACCAAACAGGACAAGCTTGCATCTGTTATAGTTTTGGAGAAAAATGTGTTCATTTCATGTATGCGCGAAATGCCTTAAAAATGGCTTTAAAATGGATTTGGAGCATGGAGACGATTATCTCGGGATTGCAAGATAACCAAACAAAACTTTTAGTGGATTTCTACTTATTTTATTAAATATCATCTCCACCAAACAGGACAAGCTTGCATCTGTTATAGTTTTGGAGAAAAATGTGTTCATTTCATGTATGCGCGAAATGCCTTAAAAATGGCTTTAAAATGGATTTGGAGCATGGAGACGATTATCTCGGGATTGCAAGATAACCAAACAAAACTTTTAGTGGATTTCTACTTATTTTATTAAATATCATCTCCACCAAACAGGACAAGCTTGCATCTGTTATAGTTTTGGAGAAAAATGTGTTCATTTCATGTATGCGCGAAATGCCTTAAAAATGGCTTTAAAATGGATTTGGAGCATGGAGACGATTATCTCGGGATTGCAAGATAACCAAACAAAACTTTTAGTGGATTTCTACTTATTTTATTAAATATCATCTCCACCAAACAGGACAAGCTTGCATGTGTTATAGTTTTGGAGAAAAATGTGTTCATTTCATGTATGCGCAAAATGCCTTTGAAATGGCTTTAAAATGGATTTGGAGCATGGAGACGATTATCTCGGGATTGCAAGATAACCAAACAAAACTTTTAGTGGATTTCTACTTATTTTATTAAATATCATCTCCACCAAACAGGACAAGCTTGCATCTGTTATAGTTTTGGAGAAAAATGTGTTCATTTCATGTATGCGCGAAATGCCTTAAAAATGACTTTAAAATGGATTTGGAGCATGGAGACGATTATCTCGGGATTGCAAGATAACCAAACAAAACTTTTAGTGGATTTCTACTTATTTTATTAAATATCATCTCCACCAAACAGGACAAGCTTGCATCTGTTATAGTTTTGGAGAAAAATGTGTTCATTTCATGTATGCGCGAAATGCCTTAAAAATGGCTTTAAAATGGATTTGGAGCATGGAGACGATTATCTCGGGATTGCAAGATAACCAAACAAAACTTTTAGTGGATTTCTACTTATTTTATTAAATATCATCTCCACCAAACAGGACAAGCTTGCATCTGTTATAGTTTTGGAGAAAAATGTGTTCATTTCATGTATGCGCGAAATGCCTTAAAAATGGCTTTAAAATGGATTTGGAGCATGGAGACGATTATCTCGGGATTGCAAGATAACCAAACAAAACTTTTAGTGGATTTCTACTTATTTTATTAAATATCATCTCCACCAAACAGGACAAGCTTGCATGTGTTATAGTTTTGGAGAAAAATGTGTTCATTTCATGTATGCGCAAAATGCCTTTGAAATGGCTTTAAAATGGATTTGGAGCATGGAGACGATTATCTCAGGATGGCAATATAAACAAACGAAACTTTTAGTAGATTTCTACTTATTTTATTAAATATTATCTCCACCAAACAGGACAAGCTTGCATCTGTTATAGTTTTGGAGAAAAATGTGTTCATTTCATGTATGCGCGAAATGCCTTAAAAATGGCTTTAAAATGGATTTGGAGCATGGAGACGATTATCTCGGGATTGCAAGATAACCAAACAAAACTTTTAGTGGATTTCTACTTATTTTATTAAATATCATCTCCACTAAACAGGACAAGCTTGCATCTGTTATAGTTTTGGAGAAAAATGTGTTCATTTTATGTATGCGCGAAATGCCTTAAAAATGGCTTTAAAATGGATTTGGAGCATGGAGACGATTATCTCGGGATTGCAAGATAACCAAACAAAACTTTTAGTGGATTTCTACTTATTTTATTAAATATCATCTCCACCAAACAGGACAAGCTTGCATCTGTTATAGTTTTGGAGAAAAATGTGTTCATTTCATGTATGCGCGAAATGCCTTAAAAATGGCTTTAAAATGGATTTGGAGCATGGAGACGATTATCTCGGGATTGCAAGATAACCAAACAAAACTTTTAGTGGATTTCTACTTATTTTATTAAATATCATCTCCACCAAACAGGACAAGCTTGCATCTGTTATAGTTTTAGAGAAAAATGTGTTCATTTCATGTATTCGCGAAATGCCTTAAAAATGGCTTTAAAATGGATTTGGAGCATGGAGACGATTATCTCGGGATTGCAATATAACCAAACAAAACTTTTAGTGGATTTCTACTTATTTTATTAAATATCATCTCCACCAAACAGGACAAGCTTGCATCTGTTATAGTTTTGGAGAAAAATGTGTTCATTTCATGTATGCGCGAAATGCCTTAAAAATGGCTTTAAAATGGATTTGGAGCATGGAGACGATTATCTCGGGATTGCAAGATAACCAAACAAAACTTTTAGTGGATTTCTACTTATTTTATTAAATATCATCTCCACCAAACAGGACAAGCTTGCATGTGATATAGTTTTGGAGAAAAATGTGTTCATTTCATGTATGCGCAAAACGCCTTTGAAATGGCTTTAAAATGGATTTGGAGCATGGAGACGATTATCTCGGGATTGCAAGATAACCAAACAAAACTTTTAGTGGATTTCTACTTATTTTATTAAATATCATCTCCACCAAACAGGACAAGCTTGCATCTGTTATAGTTTTGGAGAAAAATGTGTTCATTTCATGTATGCGCGAAATGCCTTAAAAATGACTTTAAAATGGATTTGGAGCATGGAGACGATTATCTCGGGATTGCAAGATAACCAAACAAAACTTTTAGTGGATTTCTACTTATTTTATTAAATATCATCTCCACCAAACAGGACAAGCTTGCATCTGTTATAGTTTTGGAGAAAAATGTGTTCATTTCATGTATGCGCGAAATGCCTTAAAAATGGCTTTAAAATGGATTTGGAGCATGGAGACGATTATCTCGGGATTGCAAGATAACCAAACAAAACTTTTAGTGGATTTCTACTTATTTTATTAAATATCATCTCCACCAAACAGGACAAGCTTGCATCTGTTATAGTTTTGGAGAAAAATGTGTTCATTTCATGTATGCGCGAAATGCCTTAAAAATGGCTTTAAAATGGATTTGGAGCATGGAGACGATTATCTCGGGATTGCAATATAACCAAACAAAACTTTTAGTGGATTTCTACTTATTTTATTAAATATCATCTCCACCAAACAGGACAAGCTTGCATGTGTTATAGTTTTGGAGAAAAATGTGTTCATTTCATGTATGCGCAAAATGCCTTTGAAATGGCTTTAAAATGGATTTGGAGCATGGAGACGATTATCTCAGGATGGCAATATAAACAAACGAAACTTTTAGTAGATTTCTACTTATTTTATTAAGTATTATCTCCACCAAACAGGACAAGCTTGCATCTGTTATAGTTTTGGAGAAAAATGTGTTCATTTCATGTATGCGCGAAATGCCTTAAAAATGGCTTTAAAATGGATTTGGAGCATGGAGACGATTATCTCGGGATTGCAAGATAACCAAACAAAACTTTTAGTGGATTTCTACTTATTTTATTAAATATCATCTCCACCAAACAGGACAAGCTTGCATGTGTTATAGTTTTGGAGAAAAATGTGTTCATTTCATGTATGCGCAAAATGCCTTTGAAATGGCTTTAAAATGGATTTGGAGCATGGAGACGATTATCTCGGGATTGCAAGATAACCAAACAAAACTTTTAGTGGATTTCTACTTATTTTATTAAATATCATCTCCACCAAACAGGACAAGCTTGCATCTGTTATAGTTTTGGAGAAAAATGTGTTCATTTCATGTATGCGCGAAATGCCTTAAAAATGACTTTAAAATGGATTTGGAGCATGGAGACGATTATCTCGGGATTGCAAGATAACCAAACAAAACTTTTAGTGGATTTCTACTTATTTTATTAAATATCATCTCCACCAAACAGGACAAGCTTGCATCTGTTATAGTTTTGGAGAAAAATGTGTTCATTTCATGTATGCGCGAAATGCCTTAAAAATGGCTTTAAAATGGATTTGGAGCATGGAGACGATTATCTCGGGATTGCAAGATAACCAAACAAAACTTTTAGTGGATTTCTACTTATTTCATTAAATATCATCTCCACCAAACAGGACAAGCTTGCATGTGTTATAGTTTTGGAGAAAAATGTGTTCATTTCATGTATGCGCAAAATGCCTTTGAAATGGCTTTAAAAAGGATTTGGAGCATGGAGACGATTATCTCAGGATGGCAATATAAACAAACGAAACTTTTAGTAGATTTCTACTTATTTTATTAAATATCATCTCCACCAAACAGGACAAGCTTGCATCTGTTATAGTTTTGGAGAAAAATGTGTTCATTTCATGTATGCGCGAAATGCCTTAAAAATGGCTTTAAAATGGATTTGGAGCATGGAGACGATTATCTCGGGATTGCAAGATAACCAAACAAAACTTTTAGTGGATTTCTACTTATTTTATTAAATATCATCTCCACCAAACAGGACAAGCTTGCATCTGTTATAGTTTTGGAGAAAAATGTGTTCATTTCATGTATGCGCGAAATGCCTTAAAAATGGCTTTAAAATGGATTTGGAGCATGGAGACGATTATCTCGGGATTGCAAGATAACCAAACAAAACTTTTAGTGGATTTCTACTTATTTTATTAAATATCATCTCCACCAAATAGGACAAGCTTGCATCTGTTATAGTTTTGGAGAAAAATGTGTTCATTTCATGTATGCGCGAAATGCCTTAAAAATGGCTTTAAAATGGATTTGGAGCATGGAGACGATTATCTCGGGATTGCAAGATAACCAAACAAAACTTTTAGTGGATTTCTACTTATTTTATTAAATATCATCTCCACCAAACAGGACAAGCTTGCATGTGTTATAGTTTTGGAGAAAAATGTGTTCATTTCATGTATGCGCAAAATGCCTTTGAAATGGCTTTAAAATGGATTTGGAGCATGGAGACGATTATCTCGGGATTGCAAGATAACCAAACAAAACTTTTAGTGGATTTCTACTTATTTTATTAAATATCATCTCCACCAAACAGGACAAGCTTGCATCTGTTATAGTTTTGGAGAAAAATGTGTTCATTTCATGTATGCGCGAAATGCCTTAAAAATGGCTTTAAAATGGATTTGGAGCATGGAGACGATTATCTCGGGATTGCAAGATAACCAAACAAAACTTTTAGTGGATTTCTTCTTATTTTATTAAATATCATCTCCACCAAACAGGACAAGCTTGCATGTGTTATAGTTTTGGAGAAAAATGTGTTCATTTCATGTATGCGCAAAATGCCTTTGAAATGGCTTTAAAATGGATTTGGAGCATGGAGACGATTATCTCAGGATGGCAATATAAACAAACGAAACTTTTAGTAGATTTCTACTTATTTTATTAAATATTATCTCCACCAAACAGGACAAGCTTGCATCTGTTATAGTTTTGGAGAAAAATGTGTTCATTTCATGTATGCGCGAAATGCCTTAAAAATGGCTTTAAAATGGATTTGGAGCATGGAGACGATTATCTCGGGATTGCAAGATAACCAAACAAAACTTTTAGTGGATTTCTACTTATTTTATTAAATATCATCTCCACTAAACAGGACAAGCTTGCATCTGTTATAGTTTTGGAGAAAAATGTGTTCATTTCATGTATGCGCGAAATGCCTTAAAAATGGCTTTAAAATGGATTTGGAGCATGGAGACGATTATCTCGGGATTGCAAGATAACCAAACAAAACTTTTAGTGGATTTCTACTTATTTTATTAAATATCATCTCCACCAAACAGGACAAGCTTGCATCTGTTATAGTTTTGGAGAAAAATGTGTTCATTTCATGTATGCGCGAAATGCCTTAAAAATGGCTTTAAAATGGATTTGGAGCATGGAGACGATTATCTCGGGATTGCAAGATAACCAAACAAAACTTTTAGTGGATTTCTACTTATTTTATTAAATATCATCTCCACCAAACAGGACAAGCTTGCATGTGTTATAGTTTTGGAGAAAAATGTGTTCATTTCATGTATGCGCAAAATGCCTTTGAAATGGCTTTAAAATGGATTTGGAGCATGGAGACGATTATCTCGGGATTGCAAGATAACCAAACAAAACTTTTAGTGGATTTCTATTTATTTTATTAAATATCATCTCCACCAAACAGGACAAGCTTGCATCTGTTATAGTTTTGGAGAAAAATGTGTTCATTTCATGTATGCGCGAAATGCCTTAAAAATGACTTTAAAATGGATTTGGAGCATGGAGACGATTATCTCGGGATTGCAAGATAAACAAACAAAACTTTTAGTGGATTTCTACTTATTTTATTAAATATCATCTCCACCAAACAGGACAAGCTTGCATCTGTTATAGTTTTGGAGAAAAATGTGTTCATTTCATGTATGCGCGAAATGCCTTAAAAATGGCTTTAAAATGGATTTGGAGCATGGAGACGATTATCTCGGGATTGCAAGATAACCAAACAAAACTTTTAGTGGATTTCTTCTTATTTTATTAAATATCATCTCCACCAAACAGGACAAGCTTGCATGTGTTATAGTTTTGGAGAAAAATGTTTTCATTTCATGTATGCGCAAAATGCCTTTGAAATGGCTTTAAAATGGATTTGGAGCATGGAGACGATTATCTCAGGATGGCAATATAAACAAACGAAACTTTTAGTAGATTTCTACTTATTTTATTAAATATTATCTCCACCAAACAGGACAAGCTTGCATCTGTTATAGTTTTGGAGAAAAATGTGTTCATTTCATGTATGCGCGAAATGCCTTAAAAATGGCTTTAAAATGGATTTGGAGCATGGAGACGATTATCTCGGGATTGCAAGATAACCAAACAAAACTTTTAGTGGATTTCTACTTATTTTATTAAATATCATCTCCACTAAACAGGACAAGCTTGCATCTGTTATAGTTTTGGAGAAAAATGTGTTCATTTCATGTATGCGCGAAATGCCTTAAAAATGGCTTTAAAATGGATTTGGAGCATGGAGACGATTATCTCGGGATTGCAAGATAACCAAACAAAACTTTTAGTGGATTTCTACTTATTTTATTAAATATCATCTCCACCAAACAGGACAAGCTTGCATCTGTTATAGTTTTGGAGAAAAATGTGTTCATTTCATGTATGCGCGAAATGCCTTAAAAATGGCTTTAAAATGGATTTGGAGCATGGAGACGATTATCTCGGGATTGCAATATAACCAAACAAAACTTTTAGTGGATTTCTACTTATTTTATTAAATATCATCTCCACCAAACAGGACAAGCTTGCATCTGTTATAGTTTTGGAGAAAAATGTGTTCATTTCATGTATGCGCGAAATGCCTTAAAAATGGCTTTAAAATGGATTTGGAGCATGGAGACGATTATCTCGGGATTGCAAGATAACCAAACAAAACTTTTAGTGGATTTCTTCTTATTTTATTAAATATCATCTCCACCAAACAGGACAAGCTTGCATGTGTTATAGTTTTGGAGAAAAATGTGTTCATTTCATGTATGCGCAAAATGCCTTTGAAATGGCTTTAAAATGGATTTGGAGCATGGAGACGATTATCTCGGGATTGCAAGATAACCAAACAAAACTTTTAGTGGATTTCTACTTATTTTATTAAATATCATCTCCACCAAACAGGACAAGCTTGCATCTGTTATAGTTTTGGAGAAAAATGTGTTCATTTCATGTATGCGCGAAATGCCTTAAAAATGACTTTAAAATGGATTTGGAGCATGGAGACGATTATCTCGGGATTGCAAGATAACCAAACAAAACTTTTAGTGGATTTCTACTTATTTTATTAAATATCATCTCCACCAAACAGGACAAGCTTGCATCTGTTATAGTTTTGGAGAAAAATGTGTTCATTTCATGTATGCGCGAAATGCCTTAAAAATGGCTTTAAAATGGATTTGGAGCATGGAGACGATTATCTCGGGATTGCAAGATAACCAAACAAAACTTTTAGTGGATTTCTACTTATTTTATTAAATATCATCTCCACCAAACAGGACAAGCTTGCATCTGTTATAGTTTTGGAGAAAAATGTGTTCATTTCATGTATGCGCGAAATGCCTTAAAATGGCTTTAAAATGGATTTGGAGCATGGAGACGATTATCTCGGGATTGCAAGATAACCAAACAAAACTTTTAGTGGATTTCTACTTATTTTATTAAATATCATCTCCACCAAACAGGACAAGCTTGCATCTGTTATAGTTTTGGAGAAAAATGTGTTCATTTCATGTATGTGCGAAATGCCTTAAAAATGGCTTTAAAATGGATTTGGAGCATGGAGACGATTATCTCGGGATTGCAAGATAACCAAACAAAACTTTTAGTGGATTTCTACTTATTTTATTAAATATCATCTCCACCAAACAGGACAAGCTTGCATGTGTTATAGTTTTGGAGAAAAATGTGTTCATTTCATGTATGCGCAAAATGCCTTTGAAATGGCTTTAAAATGGATTTGGAGCATGGAGACGATTATCTCAGGATGGCAATATAAACAAACGAAACTTTTAGTAGATTTCTACTTATTTTATTAAATATTATCTCCACCAAACAGGACAAGCTTGCATCTGTTATAGTTTTGGAGAAAAATGTGTTCATTTCATGTATGCGCGAAATGCCTTAAAAATGGCTTTAAAATGGATTTGGAGCATGGAGACGATTATCTCGGGATTGCAAGATAACCAAACAAAACTTTTAGTGGATTTCTACTTATTTTATTAAATATCATCTCCACCAAACAGGACAAGCTTGCATGTGTTATAGTTTTGGAGAAAAATGTGTTCATTTCATGTATGCGCAAAATGCCTTTGAAATGGCTTTAAAATGGATTTGGAGCATGGAGACGATTATCTCGGGATTGCAAGATGACCAAACAAAACTTTTAGTGGATTTCTACTTATTTTATTAAATATCATCTCCACCAAACAGGACAAGCTTGCATCTGTTATAGTTTTGGAGAAAAATGTGTTCATTTCATGTATGCGCGAAATGCCTTAAAAATGGCTTTAAAATGGATTTGGAGCATGGAGACGATTATCTCGGGATTGCAAGATAACCAAACAAAACTTTTAGTGGATTTCTACTTATTTTATTAAATATCATCTCCACCAAACAGGACAAGCTTGCATCTGTTATAGTTTTGGAGAAAAATGTGTTCATTTCATGTATGCGCGAAATGCCTTAAAAATGGCTTTAAAATGGATTTGGAGCATGGAGACGATTATCTCGGGATTGCAAGATAACCAAACAAAACTTTTAGTGGATTTCTACTTATTTTATTAAATATCATCTCCACCAAACAGGACAAGCTTGCATCTGTTATAGTTTTGGAGAAAAATGTGTTCATTTCATGTATGCGCGAAATGCCTTAAAAATGGCTTTAAAATGGATTTGGATCATGGAGACGATTATCTCGGGATTGCAAGATAACCAAACAAAACTTTTAGTGGATTTCTACTTATTTTATTAAATATCATCTCCACCAAACAGGACAAGCTTGCATGTGTTATAGTTTTGGAGAAAAATGTGTTCATTTCATGTATGCGCAAAATGCCTTTGAAATGGCTTTAAAATGGATTTGGAGCATGGAGACGATTATCTCAGGATGGCAATATAAACAAACGAAACTTTTAGTAGATTTCTACTTATTTTATTAAATATTATCTCCACCAAACAGGACAAGCTTGCATCTGTTATAGTTTTGGAGAAAAATGTGTTCATTTCATGTATGCTCGAAATGCCTTAAAAATGGCTTTAAAATGGATTTGGAGCATGGAGACGATTATCTCGGGATTGCAAGATAACCAAACAAAACTTTTAGTGGATTTCTACTTATTTTATTAAATATCATCTCCACCAAACAGGACAAGCTTGCATCTGTTATAGTTTTGGAGAAAAATGTGTTCATTTCATGTATGCGCGAAATGCCTTAAAAATGGCTTTAAAATGGATTTGGAGCATGGAGACGATTATCTCGGGATTGCAAGATAACCAAACAAAACTTTTAGTGGATTTCTACTTATTTTATTAAATATCATCTCCACCAAACAGGACAAGCTTGCATGTGTTATAGTTTTGGAGAAAAATGTGTTCATTTCATGTATGCGCAAAATGCCTTTGAAATGGCTTTAAAATGGATTTGGAGCATGGAGACGATTATCTCAGGATGGCAATATAAACAAACGAAACTTTTAGTAGATTTCTACTTATTTTATTAAATATTATCTCCACCAAACAGGACAAGCTTGCATCTGTTATAGTTTTGGAGAAAAATGTGTTCATTTCATGTATGCGCGAAATGCCTTAAAAATGGCTTTAAAATGGATTTGGAGCATGGAGACGATTATCTCGGGATTGCAAGATAACCAAACAAAACTTTTAGTGGATTTCTACTTATTTTATTAAATATCATCTCCACCAAACAGGACAAGCTTGCATCTGTTATAGTTTTGGAGAAAAATGTGTTCATTTCATGTATGCGCGAAATGCCTTAAAAATGGCTTTAAAATGGATTTGGAGCATGGAGACGATTATCTCGGGATTGCAAGATAACCAAACAAAACTTTTAGTGGATTTCTACTTATTTTATTAAATATCATCTCCACCAAGCAGGACAAGCTTGCATGTGTTATAGTTTTGGAGAAAAATGTGTTCATTTCATGTATGCGCAAAATGCCTTTGAAATGGCTTTAAAATGGATTTGGAGCATGGAGACGATTATCTCAGGATGGCAATATAAACAAACGAAACTTTTAGTAGATTTCTACTTATTTTATTAAATATTATCTCCACCAAACAGGACAAGCTTGCATCTGTTATAGTTTTGGAGAAAAATGTGTTCATTTCATGTATGCGCGAAATGCCTTAAAAATGGCTTTAAAATGGATTTGGAGCATGGAGACGATTATCTCGGGATTGCAAGATAACCAAACAAAACTTTTAGTGGATTTCTACTTATTTTATTAAATATCATCTCCACCAAACAGGACAAGCTTGCATGTGTTATAGTTTTGGAGAAAAATGTGTTCATTTCATGTATGCGCAAAATGCCTTTGAAATGGCTTTAAAATGGATTTGGAGCATGGAGACGATTATCTCGGGATTGCAAGATAACCAAACAAAACTTTTAGTGGATTTCTACTTATTTTATTAAATATCATCTCCACCAAACAGGACAAGCTTGCATCTGTTGTAGTTTTGGAGAAAAATGTGTTCATTTCATGTATGCGCGAAATGCCTTAAAAATGACTTTAAAATGGATTTGGAGCATGGAGACGATTATCTCGGGATTGCAAGATAACCAAACAAAACTTTTAGTGGATTTCTACTTATTTTATTAAATATCATCTCCACCAAACAGGACAAGCTTGCATCTGTTATAGTTTTGGAGAAAAATGTGTTCATTTCATGTATGCGCGAAATGCCTTAAAAATGGCTTTAAAATGGATTTGGAGCATGGAGACGATTATCTCGGGATTGCAAGATAACCAAACAAAACTTTTAGTGGATTTCTACTTATTTTATTAAATATCATCTCCACCAAACAGGACAAGCTTGCATCTGTTATAGTTTTGGAGAAAAATGTGTTCATTTCATGTATGCGCGAAATGCCTTAAAATGGCTTTAAAATGGATTTGGAGCATGGAGACGATTATCTCGGGATTGCAAGATAACCAAACAAAACTTTTAGTGGATTTCTACTTATTTTATTAAATATCATCTCCACCAAACAGGACAAGCTTGCATGTGTTATAGTTTTGGAGAAAAATGTGTTCATTTCATGTATGCGCAAAATGCCTTTGAAATGGCTTTAAAATGGATTTGGAGCATGGAGACGATTATCTCAGGATTGCAAGATAACCAAACAAAACTTTTAGTGGATTTCTACTTATTTTATTAAATATCATCTCCACCAAACAGGACAAGCTTGCATCTGTTATAGTTTTGGAGAAAAATGTGTTCATTTCATGTATGCGCGAAATGCCTTAAAAATGGCTTTAAAATGGATTTGGAGCATGGAGACGATTATCTCGGGATTGCAAGATAACCAAACAAAACTTTTAGTGGATTTCTACTTATTTTATTAAATATCATCTCCACCAAACAGGACAAGCTTGCATCTGTTATAGTTTTGGAGAAAAATGTGTTCATTTCATGTATGCGCGAAATGCCTTAAAAATGGCTTTAAAATGGATTTGGAGCATGGAGACGATTATCTCGGGATTGCAAGATAACCAAACAAAACTTTTAGTGGATTTCTACTTATTTTATTAAATATCATCTCCACCAAACAGGACAAGCTTGCATGTGTTATAGTTTTGGAGAAAAATGTGTCCATTTCATGTATGCGCAAAATGCCTTTGAAATGGCTTTAAAATGGATTTGGAGCATGGAGACGATTATCTCAGGATGGCAATATAAACAAACGAAACTTTTAGTAGATTTCTACTTATTTTATTAAATTTTATCTCCACCAAACAGGACAAACTTGCATCTGTTATAGTTTTGGAGAAAAATGTGTTCATTTCATGTATGCACGAAATGCCTTAAAAATGGCTTTAAAATGGATTTGGAGCATGGAGACGATTATCTCGGGATTGCAAGATAACCAAACAAAACTTTTAGTGGATTTCTACTTATTTTATTAAATATCATCTCCACCAAACAGGACAAGCTTGCATCTGTTATAGTTTTGGAGAAAAATGTGTTCATTTCATGTATGCGCGAAATGCCTTAAAAATGGCTTTAAAATGGATTTGGAGCATGGAGACGATTATCTCGGGATTGCAAGATAACCAAGCAAAACTTTTAGTGGATTTCTACTTATTTTATTAAATATCATCTCCACCAAACAGGACAAGCTTGCATGTGTTATAGTTTTGGAGAAAAATGTGTTCATTTCATGTATGCGCAAAATGCCTTTGAAATGGCTTTAAAATGGATTTGGAGCATGGAGACGATTATCTCAGGATGGCAATATAAACAAACGAAACTTTTAGTAGATTTCTACTTATTTTATTAAATATTATCTCCACCAAACAGGACAAGCTTGCATCTGTTATAGTTTTGGAGAAAAATGTGTTCATTTCATGTATGCGCGAAATGCCTTAAAAATGGCTTTAAAATGGATTTGGAGCATGGAGACGATTATCTCGGGATTGCAAGATAACCAAACAAAACTTTTAGTGGATTTCTACTTATTTTATTAAATATCATCTCCACCAAACAGGACAAGCTTGCATCTGTTATAGTTTTGGAGAAAAATGTGTTCATTTCATGTATGCGCGAAATGCCTTAAAAATGGCTTTAAAATGGATTTGGAGCATGGAGACGATTATCTCGGGATTGCAAGATAACCAAACAAAACTTTTAGTGGATTTCTACTTATTTTATTAAATATCATCTCCACCAAACAGGACAAGCTTGCATGTGTTATAGTTTTGGAGAAAAATGTGTTCATTTCATGTATGCGCAAAATGCCTTTGAAATGGCTTTAAAATGGATTTGGAGCATGGAGACGATTATCTCAGGATGGCAATATAAACAAACGAAACTTTTAGTAGATTTCTACTTATTTTATTAAATATTATCTCCACCAAACAGGACAAGCTTGCATCTGTTATAGTTTTGGAGAAAAATGTGTTCATTTCATGTATGCGCGAAATGCCTTAAAAATGGCTTTAAAATGGATTTGGAGCATGGAGACGATTATCTCGGGATTGCAAGATAACCAAACAAAACTTTTAGTGGATTTCTACTTATTTTATTAAATATCATCTCCACCAAACAGGACAAGCTTGCATCTGTTATAGTTTTGGAGAAAAATGTGTTCATTTCATGTATGCGCGAAATGCCTTAAAAATGGCTTTAAAATGGATTTGGAGCATGGAGACGATTATCTCGGGATTGCAAGATAACCAAACAAAACTTTTAGTGGATTTCTACTTATTTTATTAAATATCATCTCCACCAAACAGGACAAGCTTGCATGTGTTATAGTTTTGGAGAAAAATGTGTTCATTTCATGTATGCGCAAAATGCCTTTGAAATGGCTTTAAAATGGATTTGGAGCATGGAGACGATTATCTCAGGATGGCAATATGAACAAACGAAACTTTTAGTAGATTTCTACTTATTTTATTAAATATTATCTCCACCAAACAGGACAAGCTTGCATCTGTTATAGTTTTGGAGAAAAATGTGTTCATTTCATGTATGCGCGAAATGCCTTAAAAATGGCTTTAAAATGGATTTGGAGCATGGAGACGATTATCACGGGATTGCAAGATAACCAAACAAAACTTTTAGTGGATTTCTACTTATTTTATTAAATATCATCTCCACCAAACAGGACAAGCTTGCATCTGTTATAGTTTTGGAGAAAAATGTGTTCATTTCATGTATGCGCGAAATGCCTTAAAAATGGCTTTAAAATGGATTTGGAGCATGGAGACGATTATCTCGGGATTGCAAGATAACCAAACAAAATTTTTAGTGGATTTCTACTTATTTTATTAAATATCATCTCCACCAAACAGGACAAGCTTGCATCTGTTATAGTTTTGGAGAAAAATGTGTTCATTTCATGTATGCGCGAAATGCCTTAAAAATGGCTTTAAAATGGATTTGGAGCATGGAGACGATTATCTCGGGATTGCAAGATAACCAAACAAAACTTTTAGTGGATTTCTACTTATTTTATTAAATATCATCTCCACCAAACAGGACAAGCTTGCATCTGTTATAGTTTTGGAGAAAAATGTGTTCATTTCATGTATGCGCGAAATGCCTTAAAAATGGCTTTAAAATGGATTTGGAGCATGGAGACGATTATCTCGGGATTGCAAGATAACCAAACAAAACTTTTAGTGGATTTCTACTTACTTTATTAAATATCATCTCCACCAAACAGGACAAGCTTGCATCTGTTATAGTTTTGGAGAAAAATGTGTTCATTTCATGTATGCGCGAAATGCCTTAAAAATGGCTTTAAAATGGATTTGGAGCATGGAGACGATTATCTCGGGATTGCAATATAACCAAACAAAACTTTTAGTGGATTTCTACTTATTTTATTAAATATCATCTCCACCAAACAGGACAAGCTTGCATCTGTTATAGTTTTGGAGAAAAATGTGTTCATTTCATGTATGCGCGAAATGCCTTAAAAATGGCTTTAAAATGGATTTGGAGCATGGAGACGATTATCTCGGGATTGCAAGATAACAAAACAAAACTTTTAGTGGATTTCTACTTATTTTATTAAATATCATCTCCACCAAACAGGACAAGCTTGCATCTGTTATAGTTTTGGAGAAAAATGTGTTCATTTCATGTATGCGCGAAATGCCTTAAAAATGGCTTTAAAATGGATTTGGAGCATGGAGACGATTATCTCGGGATTGCAAGATAACCAAACAAAACTTTTAGTGGATTTCTACTTATTTTATTAAATATCATCTCCACCAAACAGGACAAGCTTGCATCTGTTATAGTTTTGGAGAAAAATGTGTTCATTTCATGTATGCGCGAAATGCCTTAAAAATGGCTTTAAAATGGATTTGGAGCATGGAGACGATTATCTCGGGATTGCAAGATAACCAAACAAAACTTTTAGTGGATTTCTACTTATTTTATTAAATATCATCTCCACCAAACAGGACAAGCTTGCATGTGTTATAGTTTTGGAGAAAAATGTGTTCATTTCATGTATGCGCAAAATGCCTTTGAAATGGCTTTAAAATGGATTTGGAGCATGGAGACGATTATCTCAGGATGGCAATATAAACAAACGAAACTTTTAGTAGATTTCTACTTATTTTATTAAATATTATCTCCACCAAACAGGACAAGCTTGCATCTGTTATAGTTTTGGAGAAAAATGTGTTCATTTCATGTATGCGCGAAATGCCTTAAAAATGGCTTTAAAATGGATTTGGAGCATGGAGACGATTATTTTGGGATTGCAAGATAACCAAACAAAACTTTTAGTGGATTTCTACTTATTTTATTAAATATCATCTCCACCAAACAGGACAAGCTTGCATCTGTTATAGTTTTGGAGAAAAATGTGTTCATTTCATGTATGCGCGAAATGCCTTAAAAATGGCTTTAAAATGGATTTGGAGCATGGAGACGATTATCTCGGGATTGCAAGATAACCAAACAAAACTTTTAGTGGATTTCTACTTATTTTATTAAATATCATCTCCACCAAACAGGACAAGCTTGCATCTGTTATAGTTTTGGAGAAAAATGTGTTCATTTCATGTATGCGCGAAATGCCTTAAAAATGGCTTTAAAATGGATTTGGAGCATGGAGACGATTATCTCGGGATTGCAAGATAACCAAACAAATCTTTTAGTGGATTTCTACTTATTTTATTAAATATCATCTCCACCAAACAGGACAAGCTTGCATGTGTTATAGTTTTGGAGAAAAATGTGTTCATTTCATGTATGCGCAAAATGCCTTTGAAATGGCTTTAAAATGGATTTGGAGCATGGAGACGATTATCTCAGGATGGCAATATAAACAAACGAAACTTTTAGTAGATTTCTACTTATTTTATTAAATATTATCTCCACCAAACAGGACAAGCTTGCATCTGTTATAGTTTTGGAGAAAAATGTGTTCATTTCATGTATGCGCGAAATGCCTTAAAAATGGCTTTAAAATGGATTTGGAGCATGGAGACGATTATCTCGGGATTGCAAGATAACCAAACAAATCTTTTAGTGGATTTCTACTTATTTTATTAAATATCATCTCCACCAAACAGGACAAGCTTGCATGTGTTATAGTTTTGGAGAAAAATGTGTTCATTTCATGTATGCGCAAAATGCCTTTGAAATGGCTTTAAAATGGATTTGGAGCATGGAGACGATTATCTCAGGATGGCAATATAAACAAACGAAACTTTTAGTAGATTTCTACTTATTTTATTAAATATTATCTCCACCAAACAGGACAAGCTTGCATCTGTTATAGTTTTGGAGAAAAATGTGTTCATTTCATGTATGCGCGAAATGCCTTAAAAATGGCTTTAAAATGGATTTGGAGCATGGAGACGATTATCTCGGGATTGCAAGATAACCAAACAAAACTTTTAGTGGATTTCTACTTATTTTATTAAATATCATCTCCACCAAACAGGACAAGCTTGCATCTGTTATAGTTTTGGAGAAAAATGTGTTCATTTCATGTATGCGCGAAATGCCTTAAAAATGGCTTTAAAATGGATTTGGAGCATGGAGACGATTATCTCGGGATTGCAAGATAACCAAACAAAACTTTTAGTGGATTTCTATTTATTTTATTAAATATCATCTCCACCAAACAGGACAAGCTTGCATCTGTTATAGTTTTGGAGAAAAATGTGTTCATTTCATGTATGCGCGAAATGCCTTAAAAATGGCTTTAAAATGGATTTGGAGCATGGAGACGATTATCTCGGGATTGCAAGATAACCAAACAAAACTTTTAGTGGATTTCTACTTATTTTATTAAATATCATCTCCACCAAACAGGACAAGCTTGCATCTGTTATAGTTTTGGAGAAAAATGTGTTCATTTCATGTATGCGCGAAATGCCTTAAAAATGGCTTTAAAATGGATTTGGAGCATGGAGACGATTATCTCGGGATTGCAAGATAACCAAACAAAACTTTTAGTGGATTTCTACTTATTTTATTAAATATCATCTCCACCAAACAGGACAAGCTTGCATCTGTTATAGTTTTGGAGAAAAATGTGTTCATTTCATGTATGCGCGAAATGCCTTAAAAATGGCTTTAAAATGGATTTGGAGCATGGAGACGATTATCTCGGGATTGCAAGATAACCAAACAAAACTTTTAGTGGATTTCTACTTATTTTATTAAATATCATCTCCACCAAACAGGACAAGCTTGCATCTGTTATAGTTTTGGAGAAAAATGTGTTCATTTCATGTATGCGCGAAATGCCTTAAAATGGCTTTAAAATGGATTTGGAGCATGGAGACGATTATCTCGGGATTGCAATATAACCAAACAAAACTTTTAGTGGATTTCTACTTATTTTATTAAATATCATCTCCACCAAACAGGACAAGCTTGCATCTGTTATAGTTTTGGAGAAAAATGTGTTCATTTCATGTATGCGCGAAATGCCTTAAAAATGGCTTTAAAATGGATTTGGAGCATGGAGACGATTATCTCGGGATTGCAAGATAACAAAACAAAACTTTTAGTGGATTTCTACTTATTTTATTAAATATCATCTCCACCAAACAGGACAAGCTTGCATCTGTTATAGTTTTGGAGAAAAATGTGTTCATTTCATGTATGCGCGAAATGCCTTAAAAATGGCTTTAAAATGGATTTGGAGCATGGAGACGATTATCTCGGGATTGCAAGATAACCAAACAAAACTTTTAGTGGATTTCTACTTATTTTATTAAATATCATCTCCACCAAACAGGACAAGCTTGCATCTGTTATAGTTTTGGAGAAAAATGTGTTCATTTCATGTATGCGCGAAATGCCTTAAAAATGGCTTTAAAATGGATTTGGAGCATGGAGACGATTATCTCGGGATTGCAAGATAACCAAACAAAACTTTTAGTGGATTTCTACTTATTTTATTAAATATCATCTCCACCAAACAGGACAAGCTTGCATGTGTTATAGTTTTGGAGAAAAATGTGTTCATTTCATGTATGCGCAAAATGCCTTTGAAATGGCTTTAAAATGGATTTGGAGCATGGAGACGATTATCTCAGGATGGCAATATAAACAAACGAAACTTTTAGTAGATTTCTACTTATTTTATTAAATATTATCTCCACCAAACAGGACAAGCTTGCATCTGTTATAGTTTTGGAGAAAAATGTGTTCATTTCATGTATGCGCGAAATGCCTTAAAAATGGCTTTAAAATGGATTTGGAGCATGGAGACGATTATCTCGGGATTGCAAGATAACCAAACAAAACTTTTAGTGGATTTCTACTTATTTTATTAAATATCATCTCCACCAAACAGGACAAGCTTGCATCTGTTATAGTTTTGGAGAAAAATGTGTTCATTTCATGTATGCGCGAAATGCCTTAAAAATGGCTTTAAAATGGATTTGGAGCATGGAGACGATTATCTCGGGATTGCAAGATAACCAAACAAAACTTTTAGTGGATTTCTACTTATTTTATTAAATATCATCTCCACCAAACAGGACAAGCTTGCATCTGTTATAGTTTTGGAGAAAAATGTGTTCATTTCATGTATGCGCGAAATGCCTTAAAAATGGCTTTAAAATGGATTTGGAGCATGGAGACGATTATCTCGGGATTGCAAGATAACCAAACAAATCTTTTAGTGGATTTCTACTTATTTTATTAAATATCATCTCCACCAAACAGGACAAGCTTGCATGTGTTATAGTTTTGGAGAAAAATGTGTTCATTTCATGTATGCGCAAAATGCCTTTGAAATGGCTTTAAAATGGATTTGGAGCATGGAGACGATTATCTCAGGATGGCAATATAAACAAAAGAAACTTTTAGTAGATTTCTACTTATTTTATTAAATATTATCTCCACCAAACAGGACAAGCTTGCATCTGTTATAGTTTTGGAGAAAAATGTGTTCATTTCATGTATGCGCGAAATGCCTTAAAAATGGCTTTAAAATGGATTTGGAGCATGGAGACGATTATCTCGGGATTGCAAGATAACCAAACAAAACTTTTAGTGGATTTCTACTTATTTTATTAAATATCATCTCCACCAAACAGGACAAGCTTGCATCTGTTATAGTTTTGGAGAAAAATGTGTTCATTTCATGTATGCGCGAAATGCCTTAAAAATGGCTTTAAAATGGATTTGGAGCATGGAGACGATTATCTCGGGATTGCAAGATAACCAAACAAAACTTTTAGTGGATTTCTACTTATTTTATTAAATATCATCTCCACCAAACAGGACAAGCTTGCATCTGTTATAGTTTTGGAGAAAAATGTGTTCATTTCATGTATGCGCGAAATGCCTTAAAAATGGCTTTAAAATGGATTTGGAGCATGGAGACGATTATCTCGGGATTGCAAGATAACCAAACAAAACTTTTAGTGGATTTCTACTTATTTTATTAAATATCATCTCCACCAAACAGGACAAGCTTGCATGTGTTATAGTTTTGGAGAAAAATGTGTTCATTTCATGTATGCGCAAAATGCCTTTGAAATGGCTTTAAAATGGATTTGGAGCATGGAGACGATTATCTCAGGATGGCAATATAAACAAACGAAACTTTTAGTAGATTTCTACTTATTTTATTAAATATTATCTCCACCAAACAGGACAAGCTTGCATCTGTTATAGTTTTGGAGAAAAATGTGTTCATTTCATGTATGCGCGAAATGCCTTAAAAATGGCTTTAAAATGGATTTGGAGCATGGAGACGATTATCTCGGGATTGCAAGATAACCAAACAAAACTTTTAGTGGATTTCTACTTATTTTATTAAATATCATCTCCACCAAACAGGACAAGCTTGCATCTGTTATAGTTTTGGAGAAAAATGTGTTCATTTCATGTATGCGCGAAATGCCTTAAAAATGGCTTTAAAATGGATTTGGAGCATGGAGACGATTATCTCGGGATTGCAAGATAACCAAACAAATCTTTTAGTGGATTTCTACTTATTTTATTAAATATCATCTCCACCAAACAGGACAAGCTTGCATGTGTTATAGTTTTGGAGAAAAATGTGTTCATTTCATGTATGCGCAAAATGCCTTTGAAATGGCTTTAAAATGGATTTGGAGCATGGAGACGATTATCTCAGGATGGCAATATAAACAAACGAAACTTTTAGTAGATTTCTACTTATTTTATTAAATATTATCTCCACCAAACAGGACAAGCTTGCATCTGTTATAGTTTTGGAGAAAAATGTGTTCATTTCATGTATGCGCGAAATGCCTTAAAAATGGCTTTAAAATGGATTTGGAGCATGGAGACGATTATCTCGGGATTGCAAGATAACCAAACAAAACTTTTAGTGGATTTCTACTTATTTTATTAAATATCATCTCCACCAAACAGGACAAGCTTGCATCTGTTATAGTTTTGGAGAAAAATGTGTTCATTTCATGTATGCGCGAAATGCCTTAAAAATGGCTTTAAAATGGATTTGGAGCATGGAGACGATTATCTCGGGATTGCAAGATAACCAAACAAAACTTTTAGTGGATTTCTACTTATTTTATTAAATATCATCTCCACCAAACAGGACAAGCTTGCATCTGTTATAGTTTTGGAGAAAAATGTGTTCATTTCATGTATGCGCGAAATGCCTTAAAAATGGCTTTAAAATGGATTTGGAGCATGGAGACGATTATCTCGGGATTGCAAGATAACCAAACAAAACTTTTAGTGGATTTCTACTTATTTTATTAAATATCATCTCCACCAAACAGGACAAGCTTGCATCTGTTATAGTTTTGGAGAAAAATGTGTTCATTTCATGTATGCGCGAAATGCCTTAAAAATGGCTTTAAAATGGATTTGGAGCATGGAGACGATTATCTCGGGATTGCAAGATAACCAAACAAAACTTTTAGTGGATTTCTACTTATTTTATTAAATATCATCTCCACCAAACAGGACAAGCTTGCATCTGTTATAGTTTTGGAGAAAAATGTGTTCATTTCATGTATGCGCGAAATGCCTTAAAAATGGCTTTAAAATGGATTTGGAGCATGGAGATGATTATCTCGGGATTGCAATATAACCAAACAAAACTTTTAGTGGATTTCTACTTATTTTATTAAATATCATCTCCACCAAACAGGACAAGCTTGCATCTGTTATAGTTTTGGAGAAAAATGTGTTCATTTCATGTATGCGCGAAATGCCTTAAAAATGGCTTTAAAATGGATTTGGAGCATGGAGACGATTATCTCGGGATTACAAGATAACCAAACAAAACTTTTAGTGGATTTCTACTTATTTTATTAAATATCATCTCCACCAAACAGGACAAGCTTGCATCTGTTATAGTTTTGGAGAAAAATGTGTTCATTTCATGTATGCGCGAAATGCCTTAAAAATGGCTTTAAAATGGATTTGGAGCATGGAGACGATTATCTCGGGATTGCAAGATAACCAAACAAAACTTTTAGTGGATTTCTACTTATTTTATTAAATATCATCTCCACCAAACAGGACAAGCTTGCATCTGTTATAGTTTTGGAGAAAAATGTGTTCATTTCATGTATGCGCGAAATGCCTTAAAAATGGCTTTAAAATGGATTTGGAGCATGGAGACGATTATCTCGGGATTGCAAGATAACCAAACAAAACTTTTAGTGGATTTCTACTTATTTTATTAAATATCATCTCCACCAAACAGGACAAGCTTGCATGTGTTATAGTTTTGGAGAAAAATGTGTTCATTTCATGTATGCGCAAAATGCCTTTGAAATGGCTTTAAAATGGATTTGGAGCATGGAGACGATTATCTCGGGATTGCAAGATAACCAAACAAAACTTTTAGTGGATTTCTACTTATTTTATTAAATATCATCTCCACCAAACAGGACAAGCTTGCATCTGTTATAGTTTTGGAGAAAAATGTGTTCATTTCATGTATGCGCGAAATGCCTTAAAAATGACTATAAAATGGATTTGGAGCATGGAGACGATTATCTCGGGATTGCAAGATAAACAAACGAAACTTTTAGTAGATTTCTACTTATTTTATTAAATATTATCTCCACCAAACAGGACAAGCTTGCATCTGTTATAGTTTTGGAGAAAAATGTGTTCATTTCATGTATGCGCGAAATGCCTTAAAAATGGCTTTAAAATGGATTTGGAGCATGGAGACGATTATCTCGGGATTGCAAGATAACCAAACAAAACTTTTAGTGGATTTCTACTTATTTTATTAAATATCATCTCCACCAAACAGGACAAGCTTGCATCTGTTATAGTTTTGGAGAAAAATGTGTTCATTTCATGTATGCGCGAAATGCCTTAAAAATGGCTTTAAAATGGATTTGGAGCATGGAGACGATTATCTCGGGATTGCAAGATAACCAAACAAAACTTTTAGTGGATTTCTACTTATTTTATTAAATATCATCTCCACCAAACAGGACAAGCTTGCATGTGTTATAGTTTTGGAGAAAAATGTGTTCATTTCATGTATGCGCAAAATGCCTTTGAAATGGCTTTAAAATGGATTTGGAGCATGGAGACGATTATCTCGGGATTGCAAGATAACCAAACAAAACTTTTAGTGGATTTCTACTTATTTTATTAAATATCATCTCCACCAAACAGGACAAGCTTGCATCTGTTATAGTTTTGGAGAAAAATGTGTTCATTTCATGTATGCGCGAAATGCCTTAAAAATGGCTTTAAAATGGATTTGGAGCATGGAGACGATTATCTCGGGATTGCAAGATAACCAAACAAAACTTTTAGTGGATTTCTACTTATTTTATTAAATATCATCTCCACCAAACAGGACAAGCTTGCATGTGTTATAGTTTTGGAGAAAAATGTGTTCATTTCATGTATTCGCAAAATGCCTTTGAAATGGCTTTAAAATGGATTTGGAGCATGGAGACGATTATCTCAGGATGGCAATATAAACAAACGAAACTTTTAGTAGATTTCTACTTATTTTATTAAATATTATCTCCACCAAACAGGACAAGCTTGCATCTGTTATAGTTTTGGAGAAAAATGTGTTCATTTCATGTATGCGCGAAATGCTTTAAAAATGGCTTTAAAATGGATTTGGAGCATGGAGACGATTATCTCGGGATTGCAAGATAACCAAACAAAACTTTTAGTGGATTTCTACTTATTTTATTAAATATCATCTCCACCAAACAGGACAAGCTTGCATCTGTTATAGTTTTGGAGAAAAATGTGTTCATTTCATGTATGCGCGAAATGCCTTAAAAATGGCTTTAAAATGGATTTGGAGCATGGAGACGATTATCTCGGGATTGCAAGATAACCAAACAAAACTTTTAGTGGATTTCTACTTATTTTATTAAATATCATCTCCACCAAACAGGACAAGCTTGCATGTGTTATAGTTTTGGAGAAAAATGTGTTCATTTCATGTATGCGCAAAATGCCTTTGAAATGGCTTTAAAATGGATTTGGAGCATGGAGACGATTATCTCAGGATGGCAATATAAACAAACGAAACTTTTAGTAGATTTCTACTTATTTTATTAAAAATTATCTCCACCAAACAGGACAAGCTTGCATCTGTTATAGTTTTTGAGAAAAATGTGTTCATTTCATGTATGCGCGAAATGCCTTAAAAATGGCTTTAAAATGGATTTGGAGCATGGAGACGATTATCTCGGGATTGCAAGATAACCAAACAAAACTTTTAGTGGATTTCTACTTATTTTATTAAATATCATCTCCACCAAACAGGACAAGCTTGCATCTGTTATAGTTTTGGAGAAAAATGTGTTCATTTCATGTATGCGCGAAATGCCTTAAAAATAGTTTTAAAATGGATTTGGAGCATGGAGACGATTATCTCGGGATTGCAAGATAACCAAACAAAACTTTTAGTGGATTTCTACTTATTTTATTAAATATCATCTCCACCAAACAGGACAAGCTTGCATGTGTTATAGTTTTGGAGAAAAATGTGTTCATTTCATGTATGCGCAAAATGCCTTTGAAATGGCTTTAAAATGGATTTGGAGCATGGAGACGATTATCTCAGGATGGCAATATAAATAAACGAAACTTTTAGTAGATTTCTACTTATTTTATTAAATATTATCTCCACCAAACAGGACAAGCTTGCATCTGTTATAGTTTTGGAGAAAAATGTGTTCATTTCATGTATGCGCGAAATGCCTTAAAAATGGCTTTAAAATGGATTTGGAGCATGGAGACGATTATCTCGGGATTGCAAGATAACCAAACAAAACTTTTAGTGGATTTCTACTTATTTTATTAAATATCATCTCCACCAAACAGGACAAGCTTGCATCTGTTATAGTTTTGGAGAAAAATGTGTTCATTTCATGTATGCGCGAAATGCCTTAAAAATGGCTTTAAAATGGATTTGGAGCATGGAGACGATTATCTCGGGATTGCAAGATAACCAAACAAAACTTTTAGTGGATTTCTACTTATTTTATTAAATATCATCTCCACCAAACAGGACAAGCTTGCATGTGTTATAGTTTTGGAGAAATATGTGTTCATTTCATGTATGCGCAAAATGAATTTGAAATGGCTTTAAAATGGATTTGGAGCATGGAGACGATTATCTCAGGATGGCAATATAAACAAACGAAACTTTTAGTAGATTTCTACTTATTTTATTAAATATTATCTCCACCAAACAGGACAAGCTTGCATCTGTTATAGTTTTGGAGAAAAATGTGTTCATTTCATGTATGCGCGAAATGCCTTAAAAATGGCTTTAAAATGGATTTGGAGCATGGAGACGATTATCTCGGGATTGCAAGATAACCAAACAAAACTTTTAGTGGATTTCTACTTATTTTATTAAATATCATCTCCACCAAACAGGACAAGCTTGCATCTGTTATAGTTTTGGAGAAAAATGTGTTCATTTCATGTATGCGCGAAATGCCTTACAAATGGCTTTAAAATGGATTTGGAGCATGGAGACGATTATCTCGGGATTGCAAGATAACCAAACAAAACTTTTAGTGGATTTCTACTTATTTTATTAAATATCATCTCCACCAAACAGGACAAGCTTGCATCTGTTATAGTTTTGGAGAAAAATGTGTTCATTTCATGTATGCGCGAAGTGCCTTAAAAATGGCTTTAAAATGGATTTGGAGCATGGAGACGATTATCTCGGGATTGCAAGATAACCAAACAAAACTTTTAGTGGATTTCTACTTATTTTATTAAATATCATCTCCACCAAACAGGACAAGCTTGCATCTGTTATAGTTTTGGAGAAAAATGTGTTCATTTCATGTATGCGCGAAATGCCTTAAAAATGGCTTTAAAATGGATTTGGAGCATGGAGACGATTATCTCGGGATTGCAATATAACCAAACAAAACTTTTAGTGGATTTCTACTTATTTTATTAAATATCATCTCCACCAAACAGGACAAGCTTGCATCTGTTATAGTTTTGGAGAAAAATGTGTTCATTTCATGTATGCGCGAAATGCCTTAAAAATGGCTTTAAAATGGATTTGGAGCATGGAGACGATTATCTCGGGATTGCAAGATAACCAAACAAAACTTTTAGTGGATTTCTACTTATTTTATTAAATATCATCTCCACCAAACAGGACAAGCTTGCATCTGTTATAGTTTTGGAGAAAAATGTGTTCATTTCATGTATGCGCGAAATGCCTTAAAAATGGCTTTAAAATGGATTTGGAGCATGGAGACGATTATCTCGGGATTGCATGATAACCAAACAAAACTTTTAGTGGATTTCTACTTATTTTATTAAATATCATCTCCACCAAACAGGACAAGCTTGCAGGTGTTATAGTTTTGGAGAAAAATGTGTTCATTTCATGTATGCGCAAAATGCCTTTGAAATGGCTTTAAAATGGATTTGGAGCATGGAGACGATTATCTCGGGATTGCAAGATAACCAAACAAAACTTTTAGTGGATTTCTACTTATTTTATTAAATATCATCTCCACCAAACAGGACAAGCTTGCATCTGTTATAGTTTTGGAGAAAAATGTGTTCATTTCATGTATGCGCGAAATGCCTTAAAAATGGCTTTAAAATAAATTTGGAGCATGGAGACGATTATCTCGGGATTGCAAGATAACCAAACAAAACTTTTAGTGGATTTCTACTTATTTTATTAAATATCATCTCCACCAAACAGGACAAGCTTGCATCTGTTATAGTTTTGGAGAAAAATGTGTTCATTTCATGTATGCGCGAAATGCCTTAAAAATGGCTTTAAAATGGATTTGGAGCATGGAGACGATTATCTCGGGATTGCAAGATAACCAAACAAAACTTTTAGTGGATTTCTACTTATTTTATTAAATATCATCTCCACCAAACAGGACAAGCTTGCATCTGTTATAGTTTTGGAGAAAAATGTGTTCATTTCATGTATGCGCGAAATGCCTTAAAAATGGCTTTAAAATGGATTTGGAGCATGGAGACGATTATCTCGGGATTGCAAGATAACCAAACAAAACTTTTAGTGGATTTCTACTTATTTTATTAAATATCATCTCCACCAAACAGGACAAGCTTGCATGTGTTATAGTTTTGGAGAAAAATGTGTTCATTTCATGTATGCGCAAAATGCCTTTGAAATGGCTTTAAAATGGATTTGGAGCATGGAGACGATTATCTCAGGATGGCAATATAAACAAACGAAACTTTTAGTAGATTTCTACTTATTTTATTAAATATTATCTCCACCAAACAGGACAAGCTTGCATCTGTTATAGTTTTGGAGAAAAATGTGTTCATTTCATGTATGCGCGAAATGCCTTAAAAATGGCTTTAAAATGGATTTGGAGCATGGAGACGATTATCTCGGGATTGCAAGATAACCAAACAAAACTTTTAGTGGATTTCTACTTATTTTATTAAATATCATCTCCACCAAACAGGACAAGCTTGCATCTGTTATAGTTTTGGAGAAAAATGTGTTCATTTCATGTATGCGCGAAATGCCTTAAAAATGGCTTTAAAATGGATTTGGAGCATGGAGACGATTATCTCGGGATTGCAAGATAACCAAACAAAACTTTTAGAGGATTTCTACTTATTTTATTAAATATCATCTCCACCAAACAGGACAAGCTTGCATCTGTTATAGTTTTGGAGAAAAATGTGTTCATTTCATGTATGCGCGAAATGCCTTAAAAATGGCTTTAAAATGGATTTGGAGCATGGAGACGATTATCTCGGGATTGCAAGATAACCAAACAAAACTTTTAGTGGATTTCTACTTATTTTATTAAATATCATCTCCACCAAACAGGACAAGCTTGCATGTGTTATAGTTTTGGAGAAAAATGTGTTCATTTCATGTATGCGCAAAATGCCTTTGAAATGGCTTTAAAATGGATTTGGAGCATGGAGACGATTATCTAAGGATGGCAATATAACCAAACGAAACTTTTAGTAGATTTCTACTTATTTTATTAAATATTATCTCCACCAAACAGGACAAGCTTGCATCTGTTATAGTTTTGGAGAAAAATGTGTTCATTTCATGTATGCGCGAAATGCCTTAAAAATGGCTTTAAAATGGATTTGGAGCATGGAGACGATTATCTCGGGATTGCAAGATAACCAAACAAAACTTTTAGTGGATTTCTACTTATTTTATTAAATATCATCTCCACCAAACAGGACAAGCTTGCATCTGTTATAGTTTTGGAGAAAAATGTGTTCATTTCATGTATGCGCGAAATGCCTTAAAAATGGCTTTAAAATGGATTTGGAGCATGGAGACGATTATCTCGGGATTGCAAGATAACCAAACAAAACTTTTAGTGGATTTCTACTTATTTTATTAAATATCATCTCCACCAAACAGGACAAGCTTGCATCTGTTATAGTTTTGGAGAAAAATGTGTTCATTTCATGTATGCGCGAAATGCCTTAAAAATGGCTTTAAAATGGATTTGGAGCATGGAGACGATTATCTCGGGATTGCAAGATAACCAAACAAAACTTTTAGTGGATTTCTACTTATTTTATTAAATATCATCTCCACCAAACAGGACAAGCTTGCATCTGTTATAGTTTTGGAGAAAAATGTGTTCATTTCATGTATGCGCGAAATGCCTTAAAAATGGCTTTAAAATGGATTTGGAGCATGGAGACGATTATCTCGGGATTGCAATATAACCAAACAAAACTTTTAGTGGATTTCTACTTATTTTATTAAATATCATCTCCACCAAACAGGACAAGCTTGCATCTGTTATAGTTTTGGAGAAAAATGTGTTCATTTCATGTATGCGCGAAATGCCTTAAAAATGGCTTTAAAATGGATTTGGAGCATGGAGACGATTATCTCGGGATTGCAAGATAACCAAACAAAACTTTTAGTGGATTTCTACTTATTTTATTAAATATCATCTCCACCAAACAGGACAAGCTTGCATCTGTTATAGTTTTGGAGAAAAATGTGTTCATTTCATGTATGCGCGAAATGCCTTAAAAATGGCTTTAAAATGGATTTGGAGCATGGAGACGATTATCTCGGGATTGCAAGATAACCAAACAAAACTTTTAGTGGATTTCTACTTTTTTTATTAAATATCATCTCCACCAAACAGGACAAGCTTGCATCTGTTATAGTTTTGGAGAAAAATGTGTTCATTTCATGTATGCGCGAAATGCCTTAAAAATGGCTTTAAAATGGATTTGGAGCATGGAGACGATTATCTCGGGATTGCAAGATAACCAAACAAAACTTTTAGTGGATTTCTACTTATTTTATTAAATATCATCTCCACCAAACAGGACAAGCTTGCATGTGTTATAGTTTTGGAGAAATATGTGTTCATTTCATGTATGCGCAAAATGAATTTGAAATGGCTTTAAAATGGATTTGGAGCATGGAGACGATTATCTCAGGATGGCAATATAAACAAACGAAACTTTTAGTAGATTTCTACTTATTTTATTAAATATTATCTCCACCAAACAGGACAAGCTTGCATCTGTTATAGTTTTGGAGAAAAATGTGTTCATTTCATGTATGCGCGAAATGCCTTAAAAATGGCTTTAAAATGGATTTGGAGCATGGAGACGATTATCTCGGGATTGCAAGATAACCAAACAAAACTTTTAGTGGATTTCTACTTATTTTATTAAATATCATCTCCACCAAACAGGACAAGCTTGCATCTGTTATAGTTTTGGAGAAAAATGTGTTCATTTCATGTATGCGCGAAATGCCTTACAAATGGCTTTAAAATGGATTTGGAGCATGGAGACGATTATCTCGGGATTGCAAGATAACCAAACAAAACTTTTAGTGGATTTCTACTTATTTTATTAAATATCATCTCCACCAAACAGGACAAGCTTGCATCTGTTATAGTTTTGGAGAAAAATGTGTTCATTTCATGTATGCGCGAAGTGCCTTAAAAATGGCTTTAAAATGGATTTGGAGCATGGAGACGATTATCTCGGGATTGCAAGATAACCAAACAAAACTTTTAGTGGATTTCTACTTATTTTATTAAATATCATCTCCACCAAACAGGACAAGCTTGCATCTGTTATAGTTTTGGAGAAAAATGTGTTCATTTCATGTATGCGCGAAATGCCTTAAAAATGGCTTTAAAATGGATTTGGAGCATGGAGACGATTATCTCGGGATTGCAATATAACCAAACAAAACTTTTAGTGGATTTCTACTTATTTTATTAAATATCATCTCCACCAAACAGGACAAGCTTGCATCTGTTATAGTTTTGGAGAAAAATGTGTTCATTTCATGTATGCGCGAAATGCCTTAAAAATGGCTTTAAAATGGATTTGGAGCATGGAGACGATTATCTCGGGATTGCAAGATAACCAAACAAAACTTTTAGTGGATTTCTACTTATTTTATTAAATATCATCTCCACCAAACAGGACAAGCTTGCATCTGTTATAGTTTTGGAGAAAAATGTGTTCATTTCATGTATGCGCGAAATGCCTTAAAAATGGCTTTAAAATGGATTTGGAGCATGGAGACGATTATCTCGGGATTGCAAGATAACCAAACAAAACTTTTAGTGGATTTCTACTTATTTTATTAAATATCATCTCCACCAAACAGGACAAGCTTGCATGTGTTATAGTTTTGGAGAAAAATGTGTTCATTTCATGTATGCGCAAAATGCCTTTGAAATGGCTTTAAAATGGATTTGGAGCATGGAGACGATTATCTCGGGATTGCAAGATAACCAAACAAAACTTTTAGTGGATTTCTACTTATTTTATTAAATATCATCTCCACCAAACAGGACAAGCTTGCATCTGTTATAGTTTTGGAGAAAAATGTGTTCATTTCATGTATGCGCGAAATGCCTTAAAAATGACTATAAAATGGATTTGGAGCATGGAGACGATTATCTCGGGATTGCAAGATAACCAAACAAAACTTTTAGTGGATTTCTACTTATTTTATTAAATATCATCTCCACCAAACAGGACAAGCTTGCATCTGTTATAGTTTTGGAGAAAAATGTGTTCATTTCATGTATGCGCGAAATGCCTTAAAAATGGCTTTAAAATGGATTTGGAGCATGGAGACGATTATCTCGGGATTGCAAGATAACCAAACAAAACTTTTAGTGGATTTCTACTTATTTTATTAAATATCATCTCCACCAAACAGGACAAGCTTGCATCTGTTATAGTTTTGGAGAAAAATGTGTTTATTTCATGTATGCGCGAAATGCCTTAAAAATGGCTTTAAAATGGATTTGGAGCATGGAGACGATTATCTCGGGATTGCAAGATAACCAAACAAAACTTTTAGTGGATTTCTACTTATTTTATTAAATATCATCTCCACCAAACAGGACAAGCTTGCATGTGTTATAGTTTTGGAGAAAAATGTGTTCATTTCATGTATGCGCGAAATGCCTTAAAAATGGCTTTAAAATGGATTTGGAGCATGGAGACGATTATCTCGGGATTGCAAGATAACCAAACAAAACTTTTAGTGGATTTCTACTTATTTTATTAAATATCATCTCCACCAAACAGGACAAGCTTGCATCTGTTGTAGTTTTGGAGAAAAATGTGTTCATTTCATGTATGCGCGAAATGCCTTAAAAATGGCTTTAAAATGGATTTGGAGCATGGAGACGATTATCTCGGGATTGCAAGATAACCAAACAAAACTTTTAGTGGATTTCTACTTATTTTATTAAATATCATCTCCACCAAACAGGACAAGCTTGCATCTGTTATAGTTTTGGAGAAAAATGTGTTCATTTCATGTATGCGCGAAATGCCTTAAAAATGACTATAAAATGGATTTGGAGCATGGAGACGATTATCTCGGGATTGCAAGATAACCAAACAAAACTTTTAGTGGATTTCTACTTATTTTATTAAATATCATCTCCACCAAACAGGACAAGCTTGCATCTGTTATAGTTTTGGAGAAAAATGTGTTCATTTCATGTATGCGCGAAATGCCTTAAAAATGGCTTTAAAATGGATTTGGAGCATGGAGACGATTATCTCGGGATTGCAAGATAACCAAACAAAACTTTTAGTGGATTTCTACTTATTTTATTAAATATAATCTCCACCAAACAGGACAAGCTTGCATCTGTTATAGTTTTGGAGAAAAATGTGTTCATTTCATGTATGCGCGAAATGCCTTAAAAATGGCTTTAAAATGGATTTGGAGCATGGAGACGATTATCTCGGGATTGCAAGATAACCAAACAAAACTTTTAGTGGATTTCTACTTATTTTATTAAATATCATCTCCACCAAACAGGACAAGCTTGCATGTGTTATAGTTTTGGAGAAAAATGTGTTCATTTCATGTATGCGCAAAATGCCTTTGAAATGGCTTTAAAATGGATTTGGAGCATGGAGACGATTATCTCAGGATGGCAATATAAACAAACGAAACTTTTAGTAGATTTCTACTTATTTTATTAAATATTATCTCCACCAAACAGGACAAGCTTGCATCTGTTATAGTTTTGGAGAAAAATGTGTTCATTTCATGTATGCGCGAAATGCCTTAAAAATGGCTTTAAAATGGATTTGGAGCATGGAGACGATTATCTCGGGATTGCAAGATAACCAAACAAAACTTTTAGTGGATTTCTACTTATTTTATTAAATATCATCTCCACCAAACAGGACAAGCTTGCATGTGTTATAGTTTTGGAGAAAAATGTGTTCATTTCATGTATGCGCAAAATGCCTTTGAAATGGCTTTAAAATGGATTTGGAGCATGGAGACGATTATCTCGGGATTGCAAGATAACCAAACAAAACTTTTAGTGGATTTCTACTTATTTTATTAAATATCATCTCCACCAAACAGGACAAGCTTGCATCTGTTATAGTTTTGGAGAAAAATGTGTTCATTTCATGTATGCGCGAAATGCCTTAAAAATGACTATAAAATGGATTTGGAGCATGGAGACGATTATCTCGGGATTGCAAGATAACCAAACAAAACTTTTAGTGGATTTCTACTTATTTTATTAAATATCATCTCCACCAAACAGGACAAGCTTGCATCTGTTATAGTTTTGGAGAAAAATGTGTTCATTTCATGTATGCGCGAAATGCCTTAAAAATGGCTTTAAAATGGATTTGGAGCATGGAGACGATTATCTCGGGATTGCAAGATAACCAAACAAAACTTTTAGTGGATTTCTACTTATTTTATTAAATATCATCTCCACCAAACAGGACAAGCTTGCATCTGTTATAGTTTTGGAGAAAAATGTGTTCATTTCATGTATGCGCGAAATGCCTTAAAAATGGCTTTAAAATGGATTTGGAGCATGGAGACGATTATCTCGGGATTGCAAGATAACCAAACAAAACTTTTAGTGGATTTCTACTTATTTTATTAAATATCATCTCCACCAAACAGGACAAGCTTGCATGTGTTATAGTTTTGGAGAAAAATGTGTTCATTTCATGTATGCGCGAAATGCCTTAAAAATGGCTTTAAAATGGATTTGGAGCATGGAGACGATTATCTCGGGATTGCAAGATAACCAAACAAAACTTTTAGTGGATTTCTACTTATTTTATTAAATATCATCTCCACCAAACAGGACAAGCTTGCATGTGTTATAGTTTTGGAGAAAAATGTGTTCATTTCATGTATGCGCAAAATGCCTTTGAAATGGCTTTAAAATGGATTTGGAGCATGGAGACGATTATCTCGGGATTGCAAGATAACCAAACAAAACTTTTAGTGGATTTCTACTTATTTTATTAAATATCATCTCCACCAAACAGGACAAGCTTGCATCTGTTATAGTTTTGGAGAAAAATGTGTTCATTTCATGTATGCGCGAAATGCCTTAAAAATGACTATAAAATGGATTTGGAGCATGGAGACGATTATCTCGGGATTGCAAGATAACCAAACAAAACTTTTAGTGGATTTCTACTTATTTTATTAAATATCATCTCCACCAAACAGGACAAGCTTGCATCTGTTATAGTTTTGGAGAAAAATGTGTTCATTTCATGTATGCGCGAAATGCCTTAAAAATGGCTTTAAAATGGATTTGGAGCATGGAGACGATTATCTCGGGATTGCAAGATAACCAAACAAAACTTTTAGTGGATTTCTACTTATTTTATTAAATATCATCTCCACCAAACAGGACAAGCTTGCATCTGTTATAGTTTTGGAGAAAAATGTGTTCATTTCATGTATGCGCGAAATGCCTTAAAAATGGCTTTAAAATGGATTTGGAGCATGGAGACGATTATCTCGGGATTGCAAGATAACCAAACAAAACTTTTAGTGGATTTCTACTTATTTTATTAAATATCATCTCCACCAAACAGGACAAGCTTGCATGTGTTATAGTTTTGGAGAAAAATGTGTTCATTTCATGTATGCGCAAAATGCCTTTGAAATGGCTTTAAAATGGATTTGGAGCATGGAGACGATTATCTCAGGATGGCAATATAAACAAACGAAACTTTTAGTAGATTTCTACTTATTTTATTAAATATTATCTCCACCAAACAGGACAAGCTTGCATCTGTTATAGTTTTGGAGAAAAATGTGTTCATTTCATGTATGCGCGAAATGCCTTAAAAATGGCTTTAAAATGGATTTGGAGCATGGAGACGATTATCTCGGGATTGCAAGATAACCAAACAAAACTTTTAGTGGATTTCTACTTATTTTATTAAATATCATCTCCACCAAACAGGACAAGCTTGCATGTGTTATAGTTTTGGAGAAAAATGTGTTCATTTCATGTATGCGCAAAATGCCTTTGAAATGGCTTTAAAATGGATTTGGAGCATGGAGACGATTATCTCGGGATTGCAAGATAACCAAACAAAACTTTTAGTGGATCTCTACTTATTTTATTAAATATCATCTCCACCAAACAGGACAAGCTTGCATCTGTTATAGTTTTGGAGAAAAATGTGTTCATTTCATGTATGCGCGAAATGCCTTAAAAATGGCTTTAAAATGGATTTGGAGCATGGAGACGATTATCTCGGGATTGCAAGATAACCAAACAAAACTTTTAGTGGATTTCTACTTATTTTATTAAATATCATCTCCACCAAACAGGACAAGCTTGCATCTGTTATAGTTTTGGAGAAAAATGTGTTCATTTCATGTATGCGCGAAATGCCTTAAAAATGGCTTTAAAATGGATTTGGAGCATGGAGACGATTATCTCGGGATTGCAAGATAACCAAACAAAACTTTTAGTGGATTTCTACTTATTTTATTAAATATCATCTCCACCAAACAGGACAAGCTTGCATCTGTTATAGTTTTGGAGAAAAATGTGTTAATTTCATGTATGCGCGAAATGCCTTAAAAATGGCTTTAAAATGGATTTGGAGCATGGAGACGATTATCTCGGGATTGCAAGATAACCAAACAAAACTTTTAGTGGATTTCTACTTATTTTATTAAATATCATCTCCACCAAACAGGACAAGCTTGCATGTGTTATAGTTTTGGAGAAAAATGTGTTCATTTCATGTATGCGCAAAATGCCTTTGAAATGGCTTTAAAATGGATTTGGAGCATGGAGACGATTATCTCAGGATGGCAATATAAACAAACGAAACTTTTAGTAGATTTCTACTTATTTTATTAAATATTATCTCCACCAAACAGGACAAGCTTGCATCTGTTATAGTTTTGGAGAAAAATGTGTTCATTTCATGTATGCGCGAAATGCCTTAAAAATGGCTTTAAAATGGATTTGGAGCATGGAGACGATTTTCTCGGGATTGCAAGATAACCAAACAAAACTTTTAGTGGATTTCTACTTATTTTATTAAATATCATCTCCACCAAACAGGACAAGCTTGCATCTGTTATAGTTTTGGAGAAAAATGTGTTCATTTCATGTATGCGCGAAATGCCTTAAAAATGGCTTTAAAATGGATATGGAGCATGGAGACGATTATCTCGGGATTGCAAGATAACCAAACAAAACTTTTAGTGGATTTCTACTTATTTTATTAAATATCATCTCCACCAAACAGGACAAGCTTGCATGTGTTATAGTTTTGGAGAAAAATGTGTTCATTTCATGTATGCGCAAAATGCCTTTGAAATGGCTTTAAAATGGATTTGGAGCATGGAGACGATTATCTCAGGATGGCAATATAAACAAACGAAACTTTTAGTAGATTTCTACTTATTTTATTAAATATTATCTCCACCAAACAGGACAAGCTTGCATCTGTTATAGTTTTGGAGAAAAATGTGTTCATTTCATGTATGCGCGAAATGCCTTAAAAATGGCTTTAAAATGGATTTGGAGCATGGAGACGATTATCTCGGGATTGCAAGATAACCAAACAAAACTTTTAGTGGATTTCTACTTATTTTATTAAATATCATCTCCACCAAACAGGACAAGCTTGCATCTGTTATAGTTTTGGAGAAAAATGTGTTCATTTCATGTATGCGCAAAATGCCTTTGAAATGGCTTTAAAATGGATTTGGAGCATGGAGACGATTATCTCAGGATGGCAATATAAACAAACGAAACTTTTAGTAGATTTCTACTTATTTTATTAAATATTATCTTCACCAAACAGGACAAGCTTGCATCTGTTATAGTTTTGGAGAAAAATGTGTTCATTTCATGTATGCGCGAAATGCCTTAAAAATGGCTTTAAAATGGATTTGGAGCATGGAGACGATTATCTCGGGATTGCAAGATAACCAAACAAAACTTTTAGTGGATTTCTACTTATTTTATTAAATATCATCTCCACCAAACAGGACAAGCTTGCATGTGTTATAGTTTTGGAGAAAAATGTGTTCATTTCATGTATGCGCAAAATGCCTTTGAAATGGCTTTAAAATGGATTTGGAGCATGGAGACGATTATCTCGGGATTGCAAGATAACCAAACAAAACTTTTAGTGGATCTCTACTTATTTTATTAAATATCATCTCCACCAAACAGGACAAGCTTGCATCTGTTATAGTTTTGGAGAAAAATGTGTTCATTTCATGTATGCGCGAAATGCCTTAAAAATGGCTTTAAAATGGATTTGGAGCATGGAGACGATTATCTCGGGATTGCAAGATAACCAAACAAAACTTTTAGTGGATTTCTACTTATTTTATTAAATATCATCTCCACCAAACAGGACAAGCTTGCATCTGTTATAGTTTTGGAGAAAAATGTGTTCATTTCATGTATGCGCGAAATGCCTTAAAAATGGCTTTAAAATGGATTTGGAGCATGGAGACGATTATCTCGGGATTGCAAGATAACCAAACAAAACTTTTAGTGGATTTCTACTTATTTTATTAAATATCATCTCCACCAAACAGGACAAGCTTGCATGTGTTATAGTTTTGGAGAAAAATGTGTTCATTTCATGTATGCGCAAAATGCCTTTGAAATGGCTTTAAAATGGATTTGGAGCATGGAGACGATTATCTCAGGATGGCAATATAAACAAACGAAACTTTTAGTAGATTTCTACTTATTTTATTAAATATTATCGCCACCAAACAGGACAAGCTTGCATCTGTTATAGTTTTGGAGAAAAATGTGTTCATTTCATGTATGCGCGAAATGCCTTAAAAATGGCTTTAAAATGGATTTGGAGCATGGAGACGATTATCTCGGGATTGCAAGATAACCAAACAAAACTTTTAGTGGATTTCTACTTATTTTATTAAATATCATCTCCACCAAACAGGACAAGCTTGCATCTGTTATAGTTTTGGAGAAAAATGTGTTCATTTCATGTATGCGCGAAATGCCTTAAAAATGGCTTTAAAATGGATATGGAGCATGGAGACGATTATCTCGGGATTGCAAGATAACCAAACAAAACTTTTAGTGGATTTCTACTTATTTTATTAAATATCATCTCCACCAAACAGGACAAGCTTGCATGTGTTATAGTTTTGGAGAAAAATGTGTTCATTTCATGTATGCGCGAAATGCCTTAAAAATGGCTTTAAAATGGATTTGGAGCATGGAGACGATTATCTCGGGATTGCAAGATAACCAAACAAAACTTTTAGTGGATTTCTACTTATTTTATTAAATATCATCTCCACCAAACAGGACAAGCTTGCATGTGTTATAGTTTTGGAGAAAAATGTGTTCATTTCATGTATGCGCGAAATGCCTTAAAAATGGCTTTAAAATGGATTTGGAGCATGGAGACGATTATCTCGGGATTGCAAGATAACCAAACAAAACTTTTAGTGGATTTCTACTTATTTTATTAAATATCATCTCCACCAAACAGGACAAGCTTGCATGTGTTATAGTTTTGGAGAAATATGTGTTCATTTCATGTATGCGCAAAATGCCTTTGAAATGGCTTTAAAATGGATTTGGAGCATGGAGACGATTATCTCAGGATGGCAATATAAACAAACGAAACTTTTAGTAGATTTCTACTTATTTTATTAAATATTATCTCCACCAAACAGGACAAGCTTGCATCTGTTATAGTTTTGGAGAAAAATGTGTTCATTTCATGTATGCGCGAAATGCCTTAAAAATGGCTTTAAAATGGATTTGGAGCATGGAGACGATTATCTCGGGATTGCAAGATAACCAAACAAAACTTTTAGTGGATTTCTACTTATTTTATTAAATATCATCTCCACCAAACAGGACAAGCTTGCATGTGTTATAGTTTTGGAGAAAAATGTGTTCATTTCATGTATGCGCAAAATGCCTTTGAAATGGCTTTAAAATGGATTTGGAGCATGGAGACGATTATCTCGGGATTGCAAGATAACCAAACAAAACTTTTAGTGGATCTCTACTTATTTTATTAAATATCATCTCCACCAAACAGGACAAGCTTGCATCTGTTATAGTTTTGGAGAAAAATGTGTTCATTTCATGTATGCGCGAAATGCCTTAAAAATGGCTTTAAAATGGATTTGGAGCATGGAGACGATTATCTCGGGATTGCAAGATAACCAAACAAAACTTTTACTGGATTTCTACTTATTTTATTAAATATCATCTTCACCAAACAGGACAAGCTTGCATCTGTTATAGTTTTGGAGAAAAATGTGTTCATTTCATGTATGCGCGAAATGCCTTAAAAATGGCTTTAAAATGGATTTGGAGCATGGAGACGATTATCTCGGGATTGCAAGATAACCAAACAAAACTTTTAGTGGATTTCTACTTATTTTATTAAATATCATCTCCACCAAACAGGACAAGCTTGCATCTGTTATAGTTTTGGAGAAAAATGTGTTCATTTCATGTATGCGCGAAATGCCTTAAAAATGGCTTTAAAATGGATTTGGAGCATGGAGACGATTATCTCGGGATTGCAAGATAACCAAACAAAACTTTTAGTGGATTTCTACTTATTTTATTAAATATCATCTCCACCAAACAGGACAAGCTTGCATGTGTTATAGTTTTGGAGAAAAATGTGTTCATTTCATGTATGCGCAAAATGCCTTTGAAATGGCTTTAAAATGGATTTGGAGCATGGAGACGATTATCTCAGGATGGCAATATAAACAAACGAAACTTTTAGTAGATTTCTACTTATTTTATTAAATATTATCTCCACCAAACAGGACAAGCTTGCATCTGTTATAGTTTTGGAGAAAAATGTGTTCATTTCATGTATGCGCGAAATGCCTTAAAAATGGCTTTAAAATGGATTTGGAGCATGGAGACGATTATCTCGGGATTGCAAGATAACCAAACAAAACTTTTAGTGGATTTCTACTTATTTTATTAAATATCATCTCCACCAAACAGGACAAGCTTGCATCTGTTATAGTTTTGGAGAAAAATGTGTTCATTTCATGTATGCGCGAAATGCCTTAAAAATGGCTTTAAAATGGATTTGGAGCATGGAGACGATTATCTCGGGATTGCAAGATAACCAAACAAAACTTTTAGTGGATTTCTACTTATTTTATTAAATATCATCTCCACCAAACAGGACAAGCTTGCATGTGTTATAGTTTTGGAGAAAAATGTGTTCATTTCATGTATGCGCAAAATGCCTTTGAAATGGCTTTAAAATGGATTTGGAGCATGGAGACGATTATCTCAGGATGGCAATATAAACAAACGAAACTTTTAGTAGATTTCTACTTATTTTATTAAATATTATCTCCACCAAACAGGACAAGCTTGCATCTGTTATAGTTTTGGAGAAAAATGTGTTCATTTCATGTATGCGCGAAATGCCTTAAAAATGGCTTTAAAATGGATTTGGAGCATGGAGACGATTATCTCGGGATTGCAAGATAACCAAACAAAACTTTTAGTGGATTTCTACTTATTTTATTAAATATCATCTCCACCAAACAGGACAAGCTTGCATCTGTTATAGTTTTGGAGAAAAATGTGTTAATTTCATGTATGCGCGAAATGCCTTAAAAATGGCTTTAAAATGGATTTGGAGCATGGAGACGATTATCTCGGGATTGCAAGATAACCAAACAAAACTTTTAGTGGATTTCTACTTATTTTATTAAATATCATCTCCACCAAACAGGACAAGCTTGCATGTGTTAAAGTTTTGGAGAAAAATGTGTTCATTTCATGTATGCGCAAAATGCCTTTGAAATGGCTTTAAAATGGATTTGGAGCATGGAGACGATTATCTCAGGATGGCAATATAAACAAACGAAACTTTTAGTAGATTTCTACTTATTTTATTAAATATTATCTCCACCAAACAGGACAAGCTTGCATCTGTTATAGTTTTGGAGAAAAATGTGTTCATTTCATGTTTGCGCGAAATGCCTTAAAAATGGCTTTAAAATGGATTTGGAGCATGGAGACTATTATCTCGGGATTGCAAGATAACCAAACAAAACTTTTAGTGGATTTCTACTTATTTTATTAAATATCATCTCCACCAAACAGGACAAGCTTGCATCTGTTATAGTTTTGGAGAAAAATGTGTTCATTTCATGTATGCGCGAAATGCCTTAAAAATGGCTTTAAAATGGATATGGAGCATGGAGACGATTATCTCGGGATTGCAAGATAACCAAACAAAACTTTTAGTGGATTTCTACTTATTTTATTAAATATCATCTCCACCAAACAGGACAAGCTTGCATGTGTTATAGTTTTGGAGAAAAATGTGTTCATTTCATGTATGCGCAAAATGCCTTTGAAATGGCTTTAAAATGGATTTGGAGCATGGAGACGATTATCTCAGGATGGCAATATAAACAAACAAAACTTTTAGTAGATTTCTACTTATTTTATTAAATATTATCTCCACCAAACAGGACAAGCTTGCATCTGTTATAGTTTTGGAGAAAAATGTGTTCATTTCATGTATGCGCGAAATGCCTTAAAAATGGCTTTAAAATGGATTTGGAGCATGGAGACGATTATCTCGGGATTGCAAGATAACCAAACAAAACTTTTAGTGGATTTCTACTTATTTTATTAAATATCATCTCCACCAAACAGGACAAGCTTGCATGTGTTATAGTTTTGGAGAAAAATGTGTTCATTTCATGTATGCGCAAAATGCCTTTGAAATGGCTTTAAAATGGATTTGGAGCATGGAGACGATTATCTCAGGATGGCAATATAAACAAACGAAACTTTTATTAGATTTCTACTTATTTTATTAAATATTATCTCCACCAAACAGGACAAGCTTGCATCTGTTATAGTTTTGGAGAAAAATGTGTTCATTTCATGTATGCGCGAAATGCCTTAAAAATGGCTTTAAAATGGATTTGGAGCATGGAGACGATTATCTCGGGATTGCAAGATAACCAAACAAAACTTTTAGTGGATTTCTACTTATTTTATTAAATATCATCTCCACCAAACAGGACAAGCTTGCATGTGTTATAGTTTTGGAGAAAAATGTGTTCATTTCATGTATGCGCAAAATGCCTTTGAAATGGCTTTAAAATGGATTTGGAGCATGGAGACGATTATCTCGGGATTGCAAGATAACCAAACAAAACTTTTAGTGGATCTCTACTTATTTTATTAAATATCATCTCCACCAAACAGGACAAGCTTGCATCTGTTATAGTTTTGGAGAAAAATGTGTTCATTTCATGTATGCGCGAAATGCCTTAAAAATGGCTTTAAAATGGATTTGGAGCATGGAGACGATTATCTCGGGATTGCAAGATAACCAAACAAAACTTTTAGTGGATTTCTACTTATTTTATTAAATATCATCTCCACCAAACAGGACAAGCTTGCATCTGTTATAGTTTTGGAGAAAAATGTGTTCATTTCATGTATGCGCGAAATGCCTTAAAAATGGCTTTAAAATGGATTTGGAGCATGGAGACGATTATCTCGGGATTGCAAGATAACCAAACAAAACTTTTAGTGGATTTCTACTTATTTTATTAAATATCATCTCCACCAAACAGGACAAGCTTGCATCTGTTATAGTTTTGGAGAAAAATGTGTTAATTTCATGTATGCGCGAAATGCCTTAAAAATGGCTTTAAAATGGATTTGGAGCATGGAGACGATTATCTCGGGATTGCAAGATAACCAAACAAAACTTTTAGTGGATTTCTACTTATTTTATTAAATATCATCTCCACCAAACAGGACAAGCTTGCATGTGTTATAGTTTTGGAGAAAAATGTGTTCATTTCATGTATGCGCAAAATGCCTTTGAAATGGCTTTAAAATGGATTTGGAGCATGGAGACGATTATCTCAGGATGGCAATATAAACAAACGAAACTTTTAGTAGATTTCTACTTATTTTATTAAATATTATCTCCACCAAACAGGACAAGCTTGCATCTGTTATAGTTTTGGAGAAAAATGTGTTCATTTCATGTATGCGCGAAATGCCTTAAAAATGGCTTTAAAATGGATTTGTAGCATGGAGACGATTATCTCGGGATTGCAAGATAACCAAACAAAACTTTTAGTGGATTTCTACTTATTTTATTAAATATCATCTCCACCAAACAGGACAAGCTTGCATCTGTTATAGTTTTGGAGAAAAATGTGTTCATTTCATGTATGCGCGAAATGCCTTAAAAATGGCTTTAAAATGGATATGGAGCATGGAGACGATTATCTCGGGATTGCAAGATAACCAAACAAAACTTTTAGTGGATTTCTACTTATTTTATTAAATATCATCTCCACCAAACAGGACAAGCTTGCATGTGTTATAGTTTTGGAGAAAAATATGTTCATTTCATGTATGCGCAAAATGCCTTTGAAATGGCTTTAAAATGGATTTGGAGCATGGAGACGATTATCTCAGGATGGCAATATAAACAAACGAAACTTTTAGTAGATTTCTACTTATTTTATTAAATATTATCTCCACCAAACAGGACAAGCTTGCATCTGTTATAGTTTTGGAGAAAAATGTGTTCATTTCATGTATGCGCGAAATGCCTTAAAAATGGCTTTAAAATGGATTTGGAGCATGGAGACGATTATCTCGGGATTGCAAGATAACCAAACAAAACTTTTAGTGGATTTCTACTTATTTTATTAAATATCATCTCCACCAAACAGGACAAGCTTGCATCTGTTATAGTTTTGGAGAAAAATGTGTTCATTTCATGTATGCGCGAAATGCCTTAAAAATGGCTTTAAAATGGATTTGGAGCATGGAGACGATTATCTCGGGATTGCAAGATAACCAAACAAAACTTTTAGTGGATTTCTACTTATTTTATTAAATATCATCTCCACCAAACAGGACAAGCTTGCATGTGTTATAGTTTTGGATAAAAATGTGTTCATTTCATGTATGCGCAAAATGCATTTGAAATGGCTTTAAAATGGATTTGGAGCATGGAGACGATTATCTCAGGATGGCAATATAAACAAACGAAACTTTTAGTAGATTTCTACTTATTTTATTAAATATTATCTCCACCAAACAGGACAAGCTTGCATCTGTTATAGTTTTGGAGAAAAATGTGTTCATTTCATGTATGCGCGAAATGCCTTAAAAATGGCTTTAAAATGGATTTGGAGCATGGAGACGATTATCTCGGGATTGCAAGATAACCAAACAAAACTTTTAGTGGATTTCTACTTATTTTATTAAATATCATCTCCACCAAACAGGACAAGCTTGCATCTGTTATAGTTTTGGAGAAAAATGTGTTCATTTCATGTATGCGCGAAATGCCTTAAAAATGGCTTTAAAATGGATTTGGAGCATGGAGACGATTATCTCGGGATTGCAAGATAACCAAACAAAACTTTTAGTGGATTTCTACTTATTTTATTAAATATCATCTCCACCAAACAGGACAAGCTTGCATGTGTTATAGTTTTGGAGAAATATGTGTTCATTTCATGTATGCGCAAAATGCCTTTGAAATGGCTTTAAAATGGATTTGGAGCATGGAGACGATTATCTCAGGATGGCAATATAAACAAACGAAACTTTTAGTAGATTTCTACTTATTTTATTAAATATTATCTCCACCAAACAGGACAAGCTTGCATCTGTTATAGTTTTGGAGAAAAATGTGTTCATTTCATGTATGCGCGAAATGCCTTAAAAATGGCTTTAAAATGGATTTGGAGCATGGAGACGATTATCTCGGGATTGCAAGATAACCAAACAAAACTTTTAGTGGATTTCTACTTATTTTATTAAATATCATCTCCACCAAACAGGACAAGCTTGCATGTGTTATAGTTTTGGAGAAAAATGTGTTCATTTCATGTATGCGCAAAATGCCTTTGAAATGGCTTTAAAATGGATTTGGAGCATGGAGACGATTATCTCGGGATTGCAAGATAACCAAACAAAACTTTTAGTGGATCTCTACTTATTTTATTAAATATCATCTCCACCAAACAGGACAAGCTTGCATCTGTTATAGTTTTGGAGAAAAATGTGTTCATTTCATGTATGCGCGAAATGCCTTAAAAATGGCTTTAAAATGGATTTGGAGCATGGAGACGATTATCTCGGGATTGCAAGATAACCAAACAAAACTTTTAGTGGATTTCTACTTATTTTATTAAATATCATCTCCACCAAACAGGACAAGCTTGCATCTGTTATAGTTTTGGAGAAAAATGTGTTCATTTCATGTATGCGCGAAATGCCTTAAAAATGGCTTTAAAATGGATTTGGAGCATGGAGACGATTATCTCGGGATTGCAAGATAACCAAACAAAACTTTTAGTGGATTTCTACTTATTTTATTAAATATCATCTCCACCAAACAGGACAAGCTTGCATCTGTTATAGTTTTGGAGAAAAATGTGTTCATTTCATGTATGCGCGAAATGCCTTAAAAATGGCTTTAAAATGGATTTGGAGCATGGAGACGATTATCTCGGGATTGCAAGATAACCAAACAAAACTTTTAGTGGATTTCTACTTATTTTATTAAATATCATCTCCACCAAACAGGACAAGCTTGCATCTGTTATAGTTTTGGAGAAAAATGTGTTCATTTCATGTATGCGCGAAATGCCTTAAAAATGGCTTTAAAATGGATTTGGAGCATGGAGACGATTATCTCGGGATTGCAAGATAACCAAACAAAACTTTTAGTGGATTTCTACTTATTTTATTAAATATCATCTCCACCAAACAGGACAAGCTTGCATGTGTTATAGTTTTGGAGAAAAATGTGTTCATTTCATGTATGCGCAAAATGCCTTTGAAATGGCTTTAAAATGGATTTGGAGCATGGAGACGATTATCTCAGGATGGCAATATAAACAAACGAAACTTTTAGTAGATTTCTACTTATTTTATTAAATATTATCTCCACCAAACAGGACAAGCTTGCATCTGTTATAGTTTTGGAGAAAAATGTGTTCATTTCATGTATGCGCGAAATGCCTTAAAAATGGCTTTAAAATGGATTTGTAGCATGGAGACGATTATCTCGGGATTGCAAGATAACCAAACAAAACTTTTAGTGGATTTCTACTTATTTTATTAAATATCATCTCCACCAAACAGGACAAGCTTGCATCTGTTATAGTTTTGGAGAAAAATGTGTTCATTTCATGTATGCGCGAAATGCCTTAAAAATGGCTTTAAAATGGATATGGAGCATGGAGACGATTATCTCGGGATTGCAAGATAACCAAACAAAACTTTTAGTGGATTTCTACTTATTTTATTAAATATCATCTCCACCAAACAGGACAAGCTTGCATGTGTTATAGTTTTGGAGAAAAATGTGTTCATTTCATGTATGCGCAAAATGCCTTTGAAATGGCTTTAAAATGGATTTGGAGCATGGAGACGATTATCTCAGGATGGCAATATAAACAAACGAAACTTTTAGTAGATTTCTACTTATTTTATTAAATATTATCTCCACCAAACAGGACAAGCTTGCATCTGTTATAGTTTTGGAGAAAAATGTGTTCATTTCATGTATGCGCGAAATGCCTTAAAAATGGCTTTAAAATGGATTTGGAGCATGGAGACGATTATCTCGGGATTGCAAGATAACCAAACAAAACTTTTAGTGGATTTCTACTTATTTTATTAAATATCATCTCCACCAAACAGGACAAGCTTGCATCTGTTATAGTTTTGGAGAAAAATGTGTTCATTTCATGTATGCGCGAAATGCCTTAAAAATGGCTTTAAAATGGATTTGGAGCATGGAGACGATTATCTCGGGATTGCAAGATAACCAAACAAAACTTTTAGTGGATTTCTACTTATTTTATTAAATATCATCTCCACCAAACAGGACAAGCTTGCATCTGTTATAGTTTTGGAGAAAAATGTGTTAATTTCATGTATGCGCGAAATGCCTTAAAAATGGCTTTAAAATGGATTTGGAGCATGGAGACGATTATCTCGGGATTGCAAGATAACCAAACAAAACTTTTAGTGGATTTCTACTTATTTTATTAAATATCATCTCCACCAAACAGGACAAGCTTGCATGTGTTATAGTTTTGGAGAAAAATGTGTTCATTTCATGTATGCGCAAAATGCCTTTGAAATGGCTTTAAAATGGATTTGGAGCATGGAGACGATTATCTCAGGATGGCAATATAAACAAACGAAACTTTTAGTAGATTTCTACTTATTTTATTAAATATTATCTCCACCAAACAGGACAAGCTTGCATCTGTTATAGTTTTGGAGAAAAATGTGTTCATTTCATGTATGCGCGAAATGCCTTAAAAATGGCTTTAAAATGGATTTGTAGCATGGAGACGATTATCTCGGGATTGCAAGATAACCAAACAAAACTTTTAGTGGATTTCTACTTATTTTATTAAATATCATCTCCACCAAACAGGACAAGCTTGCATCTGTTATAGTTTTGGAGAAAAATGTGTTCATTTCATGTATGCGCGAAATGCCTTAAAAATGGCTTTAAAATGGATATGGAGCATGGAGACGATTATCTCGGGATTGCAAGATAACCAAACAAAACTTTTAGTGGATTTCTACTTATTTTATTAAATATCATCTCCACCAAACAGGACAAGCTTGCATGTGTTATAGTTTTGGAGAAAAATATGTTCATTTCATGTATGCGCAAAATGCCTTTGAAATGGCTTTAAAATGGATTTGGAGCATGGAGACGATTATCTCAGGATGGCAATATAAACAAACGAAACTTTTAGTAGATTTCTACTTATTTTATTAAATATTATCTCCACCAAACAGGACAAGCTTGCATCTGTTATAGTTTTGGAGAAAAATGTGTTCATTTCATGTATGCGCGAAATGCCTTAAAAATGGCTTTAAAATGGATTTGGAGCATGGAGACGATTATCTCGGGATTGCAAGATAACCAAACAAAACTTTTAGTGGATTTCTACTTATTTTATTAAATATCATCTCCACCAAACAGGACAAGCTTGCATCTGTTATAGTTTTGGAGAAAAATGTGTTCATTTCATGTATGCGCGAAATGCCTTAAAAATGGCTTTAAAATGGATTTGGAGCATGGAGACGATTATCTCGGGATTGCAAGATAACCAAACAAAACTTTTAGTGGATTTCTACTTATTTTATTAAATATCATCTCCACCAAACAGGACAAGCTTGCATGTGTTATAGTTTTGGATAAAAATGTGTTCATTTCATGTATGCGCAAAATGCATTTGAAATGGCTTTAAAATGGATTTGGAGCATGGAGACGATTATCTCAGGATGGCAATATAAACAAACGAAACTTTTAGTAGATTTCTACTTATTTTATTAAATATTATCTCCACCAAACAGGACAAGCTTGCATCTGTTATAGTTTTGGAGAAAAATGTGTTCATTTCATGTATGCGCGAAATGCCTTAAAAATGGCTTTAAAATGGATTTGGAGCATGGAGACGATTATCTCGGGATTGCAAGATAACCAAACAAAACTTTTAGTGGATTTCTACTTATTTTATTAAATATCATCTCCACCAAACAGGACAAGCTTGCATCTGTTATAGTTTTGGAGAAAAATGTGTTCATTTCATGTATGCGCGAAATGCCTTAAAAATGGCTTTAAAATGGATTTGGAGCATGGAGACGATTATCTCGGGATTGCAAGATAACCAAACAAAACTTTTAGTGGATTTCTACTTATTTTATTAAATATCATCTCCACCAAACAGGACAAGCTTGCATGTGTTATAGTTTTGGAGAAATATGTGTTCATTTCATGTATGCGCAAAATGCCTTTGAAATGGCTTTAAAATGGATTTGGAGCATGGAGACGATTATCTCAGGATGGCAATATAAACAAACGAAACTTTTAGTAGATTTCTACTTATTTTATTAAATATTATCTCCACCAAACAGGACAAGCTTGCATCTGTTATAGTTTTGGAGAAAAATGTGTTCATTTCATGTATGCGCGAAATGCCTTAAAAATGGCTTTAAAATGGATTTGGAGCATGGAGACGATTATCTCGGGATTGCAAGATAACCAAACAAAACTTTTAGTGGATTTCTACTTATTTTATTAAATATCATCTCCACCAAACAGGACAAGCTTGCATGTGTTATAGTTTTGGAGAAAAATGTGTTCATTTCATGTATGCGCAAAATGCCTTTGAAATGGCTTTAAAATGGATTTGGAGCATGGAGACGATTATCTCGGGATTGCAAGATAACCAAACAAAACTTTTAGTGGATCTCTACTTATTTTATTAAATATCATCTCCACCAAACAGGACAAGCTTGCATCTGTTATAGTTTTGGAGAAAAATGTGTTCATTTCATGTATGCGCGAAATGCCTTAAAAATGGCTTTAAAATGGATTTGGAGCATGGAGATGATTATCTCGGGATTGCAAGATAACCAAACAAAACTTTTAGTGGATTTCTACTTATTTTATTAAATATCATCTCCACCAAACAGGACAAGCTTGCATCTGTTATAGTTTTGGAGAAAAATGTGTTCATTTCATGTATGCGCGAAATGCCTTAAAAATGGCTTTAAAATGGATTTGGAGCATGGAGACGATTATCTCGGGATTGCAAGATAACCAAACAAAACTTTTAGTGGATTTCTACTTATTTTATTAAATATCATCTCCACCAAACAGGACAAGCTTGCATCTGTTATAGTTTTGGAGAAAAATGTGTTCATTTCATGTATGCGCGAAATGCCTTAAAAATGGCTTTAAAATGGATTTGGAGCATGGAGACGATTATCTCGGGATTGCAAGATAACCAAACAAAACTTTTAGTGGATTTCTACTTATTTTATTAAATATCATCTCCACCAAACAGGACAAGCTTGCATCTGTTATAGTTTTGGAGAAAAATGTGTTCATTTCATGTATGCGCGAAATGCCTTAAAAATGGCTTTAAAATGGATTTGGAGCATGGAGACGATTATCTCGGGATTGCAAGATAACCAAACAAAACTTTTAGTGGATTTCTACTTATTTTATTAAATATCATCTCCACCAAACAGGACAAGCTTGCATGTGTTATAGTTTTGGAGAAAAATGTGTTCATTTCATGTATGCGCAAAATGCCTTTGAAATGGCTTTAAAATGGATTTGGAGCATGGAGACGATTATCTCAGGATGGCAATATAAACAAACGAAACTTTTAGTAGATTTCTACTTATTTTATTAAATATTATCTCCACCAAACAGGACAAGCTTGCATCTGTTATAGTTTTGGAGAAAAATGTGTTCATTTCATGTATGCGCGAAATGCCTTAAAAATGGCTTTAAAATGGATTTGTAGCATGGAGACGATTATCTCGGGATTGCAAGATAACCAAACAAAACTTTTAGTGGATTTCTACTTATTTTATTAAATATCATCTCCACCAAACAGGACAAGCTTGCATCTGTTATAGTTTTGGAGAAAAATGTGTTCATTTCATGTATGCGCGAAATGCCTTAAAAATGGCTTTAAAATGGATATGGAGCATGGAGACGATTATCTCGGGATTGCAAGATAACCAAACAAAACTTTTAGTGGATTTCTACTTATTTTATTAAATATCATCTCCACCAAACAGGACAAGCTTGCATGTGTTATAGTTTTGGAGAAAAATGTGTTCATTTCATGTATGCGCAAAATGCCTTTGAAATGGCTTTAAAATGGATTTGGAGCATGGAGACGATTATCTCAGGATGGCAATATAAACAAACGAAACTTTTAGTAGATTTCTACTTATTTTATTAAATATTATCTCCACCAAACAGGACAAGCTTGCATCTGTTATAGTTTTGGAGAAAAATGTGTTCATTTCATGTATGCGCGAAATGCCTTAAAAATGGCTTTAAAATGGATTTGGAGCATGGAGACGATTATCTCGGGATTGCAAGATAACCAAACAAAACTTTTAGTGGATTTCTACTTATTTTATTAAATATCATCTCCACCAAACAGGACAAGCTTGCATCTGTTATAGTTTTGGAGAAAAATGTGTTCATTTCATGTATGCGCGAAATGCCTTAAAAATGGCTTTAAAATGGATTTGGAGCATGGAGACGATTATCTCGGGATTGCAAGATAACCAAACAAAACTTTTAGTGGATTTCTACTTATTTTATTAAATATCATCTCCACCAAACAGGACAAGCTTGCATGTGTTATAGTTTTGGAGAAAAATGTGTTCATTTCATGTATGCGCAAAATGCCTTTGAAATGGCTTTAAAATGGATTTGGAGCATGGAGACGATTATCTCAGGATGGCAATATAAACAAACGAAACTTTTAGTAGATTTCTACTTATTTTATTAAATATTATCTCCACCAAACAGGACAAGCTTGCATCTGTTATAGTTTTGGAGAAAAATGTGTTCATTTCATGTATGCGCGAAATGCCTTAAAAATGGCTTTAAAATGGATTTGGAGCATGGAGACGATTATCTCGGGATTGCAAGATAACCAAACAAAACTTTTAGTGGATTTCTACTTATTTTATTAAATATCATCTCCACCAAACAGGACAAGCTTGCATCTGTTATAGTTTTGGAGAAAAATGTGTTCATTTCATGTATGCGCGAAATGCCTTAAAAATGGCTTTAAAATGGATTTGGAGCATGGAGACGATTATCTCGGGATTGCAAGATAACCAAACAAAACTTTTAGTGGATTTCTACTTATTTTATTAAATATCATCTCCACCAAACAAGACAAGCTTGCATGTGTTATAGTTTTGGAGAAATATGTGTTCATTTCATGTATGCGCAAAATGCCTTTGAAATGGCTTTAAAATGGATTTGGAGCATGGAGACGATTATCTCAGGATGGCAATATAAACAAACGAAACTTTTAGTAGATTTCTACTTATTTTATTAAATATTATCTCCACCAAACAGGACAAGCTTGCATCTGTTATAGTTTTGGAGAAAAATGTGTTCATTTCATGTATGCGCGAAATGCCTTAAAAATGGCTTTAAAATGGATTTGGAGCATGGAGACGATTATCTCGGGATTGCAAGATAACCAAACAAAACTTTTAGTGGATTTCTACTTATTTTATTAAATATCATCTCCACCAAACAGGACAAGCTTGCATGTGTTATAGTTTTGGAGAAAAATGTGTTCATTTCATGTATGCGCAAAATGCCTTTGAAATGGCTTTAAAATGGATTTGGAGCATGGAGACGATTATCTCGGGATTGCAAGATAACCAAACAAAACTTTTAGTGGATCTCTACTTATTTTATTAAATATCATCTCCACCAAACAGGACAAGCTTGCATCTGTTATAGTTTTGGAGAAAAATGTGTTCATTTCATGTATGCGCGAAATGCCTTAAAAATGGCTTTAAAATGGATTTGGAGCATGGAGACGATTATCTCGGGATTGCAAGATAACCAAACAAAACTTTTAGTGGATTTCTACTTATTTTATTAAATATCATCTCCACCAAACAGGACAAGCTTGCATCTGTTATAGTTTTGGAGAAAAATGTGTTCATTTCATGTATGCGCGAAATGCCTTAAAAATGGCTTTAAAATGGATTTGGAGCATGGAGACGATTATCTCGGGATTGCAAGATAACCAAACAAAACTTTTAGTGGATTTCTACTTATTTTATTAAATATCATCTCCACCAAACAGGACAAGCTTGCATCTGTTATAGTTTTGGAGAAAAATGTGTTCATTTCATGTATGCGCGAAATGCCTTAAAAATGGCTTTAAAATGGATTTGGAGCATGGAGACGATTATCTCGGGATTGCAAGATAACCAAACAAAACTTTTAGTGGATTTCTACTTATTTTATTAAATATCATCTCCACCAAACAGGACAAGCTTGCATCTGTTATAGTTTTGGAGAAAAATGTGTTCATTTCATGTATGCGCGAAATGCCTTAAAAATGGCTTTAAAATGGATTTGGAGCATGGAGACGATTATCTCGGGATTGCAAGATAACCAAACAAAACTTTTAGTGGATTTCTACTTATTTTATTAAATATCATCTCCACCAAACAGGACAAGCTTGCATGTGTTATAGTTTTGGAGAAAAATGTGTTCATTTCATGTATGCGCAAAATGCCTTTGAAATGGCTTTAAAATGGATTTGGAGCATGGAGACGATTATCTCAGGATGGCAATATAAACAAACGAAACTTTTAGTAGATTTCTACTTATTTTATTAAATATTATCTCCACCAAACAGGACAAGCTTGCATCTGTTATAGTTTTGGAGAAAAATGTGTTCATTTCATGTATGCGCGAAATGCCTTAAAAATGGCTTTAAAATGGATTTGGAGCATGGAGACGATTATCTCGGGATTGCAAGATAACCAAACAAAACTTTTAGTGGATTTCTACTTATTTTATTAAATATCATCTCCACCAAACAGGACAAGCTTGCATCTGTTATAGTTTTGGAGAAAAATGTGTTCATTTCATGTATGCGCGAAATGCCTTAAAAATGGCTTTAAAATGGATTTGGAGCATGGAGACGATTATCTCGGGATTGCAAGATAACCAAACAAAACTTTTAGTGGATTTCTACTTATTTTATTAAATATCATCTCCACCAAACAGGACAAGCTTGCATGTGTTATAGTTTTGGAGAAAAATGTGTTCATTTCATGTATGCGCAAAATGCCTTAAAAATGGCTTTAAAATGGATTTGGAGCATGGAGACGATTATCTCAGGATGGCAATATAAACAAACGAAACTTTTAGTAGATTTCTACTTATTTTATTAAATATTATCTCCACCAAACAGGACAAGCTTGCATCTGTTATAGTTTTGGAGAAAAATGTGTTCATTTCATGTATGTGCGAAATGCCTTAAAAATGGCTTTAAAATGGATTTGGAGCATGGAGACGATTATCTCGGGATTGCAAGATAACCAAACAAAACTTTTAGTGGATTTCTACTTATTTTATTAAATATCATCTCCACCAAACAGGACAAGCTTGCATCTGTTATAGTTTTGGAGAAAAATGTGTTCATTTCATGTATGCGCGAAATGCCTTAAAAATGGCTTTAAAATGGATTTGGAGCATGGAGACGATTATCTCGGGATTGCAAGATAACCAAACAAAACTTTTAGTGGATTTCTACTTATTTTATTAAATATCATCTCCACCAAACAGGACAAGCTTGCATGTGTTATAGTTTTGGAGAAATATGTGTTCATTTCATGTATGCGCAAAATGCCTTTGAAATGGCTTTAAAATGGATTTGGAGCATGGAGACGATTATCTCAGGATGGCAATATAAACAAACGAAACTTTTAGTAGATTTCTACTTATTTTATTAAATATCTCCACCAAACAGGACAAGCTTGCATCTGTTATAGTTTTGGAGAAAAATGTGTTCATTTCATGTATGCGCGAAATGCCTTAAAAATGGCTTTAAAATGGATTTGGAGCATGGAGACGATTATCTCGGGATTGCAAGATAACCAAACAAAACTTTTAGTGGATTTCTACTTATTTTATTAAATATCATCTCCACCAAACAGGACAAGCTTGCATCTGTTATAGTTTTGGAGAAAAATGTGTTCATTTCATGTATGCGCGAAATGCCTTAAAAATGGCTTTAAAATGGATTTGGAGCATGGAGACGATTATCTCGGGATTGCAAGATAACCAAACAAAACTTTTAGTGGATTTCTACTTATTTTATTAAATATCATCTCCACCAAACAGGACAAGCTTGCATCTGTTATAGTTTTGGAGAAAAATGTGTTCATTTCATGTATGCGCGAAATGCCTTAAAAATGGCTTTAAAATGGATTTGGAGCATGGAGACGATTATCTCGGGATTGCAAGATAACCAAACAAAACTTTTAGTGGATTTCTACTTATTTTATTAAATATCATCTCCACCAAACAGGACAAGCTTGCATCTGTTATAGTTTTGGAGAAAAATGTGTTCATTTCATGTATGCGCGAAATGCCTTAAAAATGGCTTTCAAATGGATTTGGAGCATGGAGACGATTATCTCGGGATTGCAATATAACCAAACAAAACTTTTAGTGGATTTCTACTTATTTTATTAAATATCATCTCCACCAAACAGGACAAGCTTGCATCTGTTATAGTTTTGGAGAAAAATGTGTTCATTTCATGTATGCGCGAAATGCCTTAAAAATGGCTTTAAAATGGATTTGGAGCATGGAGACGATTATCTCGGGATTGCAAGATAACCAAACAAAACTTTTAGTGGATTTCTACTTATTTTATTAAATATCATCTCCACCAAACAGGACAAGCTTGCATCTGTTATAGTTTTGGAGAAAAATGTGTTCATTTCATGTATGCGCGAAATGCCTTAAAAATGGCTTTAAAATGGATTTGGAGCATGGAGACGATTATCTCGGGATTGCAAGATAACCAAACAAAACTTTTAGTGGATTTCTACTTATTTTATTAAATATCATCTCCACCAAACAGGACACGCTTGCATCTGTTATAGTTTTGGAGAAAAATGTGTTCATTTCATGTATGCGCGAAATGCCTTAAAAATGGCTTTAAAATGGATTTGGAGCATGGAGACAATTATCTCGGGATTGCAAGATAACCAAACAAAACTTTTAGTGGATTTCTACTTATTTTATTAAATATCATCTCCACCAAACAGGACAAGCTTGCATCTGTTATAGTTTTGGAGAAAAATGTGTTCATTTCATGTATGCGCGAAATGCCTTAAAAATGGCTTTAAAATGGATTTGGAGCATGGAGACGATTATCTCGGGATTGCAAGATAACCAAACAAAACTTTTAGTGGATTTCTACTTATTTTATTAAATATCATCTCCACCAAACAGGACAAGCTTGCATCTGTTATAGTTTTGGAGAAAAATGTGTTCATTTCATGTATGCGCGAAATGCCTTAAAAATGGCTTTAAAATGGATTTGGAACATGGAGACGATTATCTCGGGATTGCAAGATAACCAAACAAAACTTTTAGTGGATTTCTACTTATTTTATTAAATATCATCTCCACCAAACAGGACAAGCTTGCATGTGTTATAGTTTTGGAGAAAAATGTGTTCATTTCATGTATGCGCAAAATGCCTTTGAAATGGCTTTAAAATGGATTTGGAGCATGGAGACGATTATCTCAGGATGGCAATATAAACAAACGAAACTTTTAGTAGATTTCTACTTTTTTTATTAAATATTATCTCCACCAAACAGGACAAGCTTGCATCTGTTATAGTTTTGGAGAAAAATGTGTTCATTTCATGTATGCGCGAAATGCCTTAAAAATGGCTTTAAAATGGATTTGGAGCATGGAGACGATTATCTCGGGATTGCAAGATAACCAAACAAAACTTTTAGTGGATTTCTACTTATTTTATTAAATATCATCTCCACCAAACAGGACAAGCTTGCATGTGTTATAGTTTTGGAGAAAAATGTGTTCATTTCATGTATGCGCAAAATGCCTTTGAAATGGCTTTAAAATGGATTTGGAGCATGGAGACGATTATCTCAGGATGGCAATATAAACAAACGAAACTTTTAGTAGATTTCTACTTATTTTATTAAATATTATCTCCACCAAACAGGACAAGCTTGCATCTGTTATAGTTTTGGAGAAAAATGTGTTCATTTCATGTATAGGCGAAATGCCTTAAAAATGGCTTTAAAATGGATTTGGAGCATGGAGACGATTATCTCGGGATTGCAAGATAACCAAACAAAACTTTTAGTGGATTTCTACTTATTTTATTAAATATCATCTCCACCAAACAGGACAAGCTTGCATCTGTTATAGTTTTGGAGAAAAATGTGTTCATTTCATGTATGCGCGAAATGCCTTAAAAATGGCTTTAAAATGGATTTGGAGCATGGAGACGATTATCTCGGGATTGCAAGATAACCAAACAAAACTTTTAGTGGATTTCTACTTATTTTATTAAATATCATCTCCACCAAACAGGACAAGCTTGCATGTGTTATAGTTTTGGAGAAAAATGTGTTCATTTCATGTATGCGCAAAATGCCTTTGAAATGGCTTTAAAATGGATTTGGAGCATGGAGACGATTATCTCGGGATTGCAAGATAACCAAACAAAACTTTTAGTGGATTTCTACTTATTTTATTAAATATCATCTCCACCAAACAGGACAAGCTTGCATCTGTTATAGTTTTGGAGAAAAATGTGTTCATTTCATGTATGCGCGAAATGCCTTAAAAATGGCTTTAAAATGGATTTGGAGCATGGAGACGATTATCTCGGGATTGCAAGATAACCAAACAAAACTTTTAGTGTATTTCTACTTATTTTATTAAATATCATCTCCACCAAACAGGACAAGCTTGCATCTGTTATAGTTTTGGAGAAAAATGTGTTCATTTCATGTATGCGCGAAATGCCTTAAAAATGGCTTTAAAATGGATTTGGAGCATGGAGACGATTATCTCGGGATTGCAAGATAACCAAACAAAACTTTTAGTGGATTTCTACTTATTTTATTAAATATCATCTCCACCAAACAGGACAAGCTTGCATGTGTTATAGTTTTGGAGAAAAATGTGTTCATTTCATGTATGCGCAAAATGCCTTTGAAATGGCTTTAAAATGGATTTGGAGCATGGAGACGATTATCTCGGGATTGCAAGATAACCAAACAAAACTTTTAGTGGATCTCTACTTATTTTATTAAATATCATCTCCACCAAACAGGACAAGCTTGCATCTGTTATAGTTTTGGAGAAAAATGTGTTCATTTCATGTATGCGCGAAATGCCTTAAAAATGGCTTTAAAATGGATTTGGAGCATGGAGACGATTATCTCGGGATTGCAAGATAACCAAACAAAACTTTTAGTGGATTTCTACTTATTTTATTAAATATCATCTCCACCAAACAGGACAAGCTTGCATCTGTTATAGTTTTGGAGAAAAATGTGTTCATTTCATGTATGCGCGAAATGCCTTAAAAATGGCTTTAAAATGGATTTGGAGCATGGAGACGATTATCTCGGGATTGCAAGATAACCAAACAAAACTTTTAGTGGATTTCTACTTATTTTATTAAATATCATCTCCACCAAACAGGACAAGCTTGCATCTGTTATAGTTTTGGAGAAAAATGTGTTCATTTCATGTATGCGCGAAATGCCTTAAAAATGGCTTTAAAATTGATTTGGAGCATGGAGACGATTATCTCGGGATTGCAAGATAACCAAACAAAACTTTTAGTGGATTTCTACTTATTTTATTAAATATCATCTCCACCAAACAGGACAAGCTTGCATGTGTTATAGTTTTGGAGAAAAATGTGTTCATTTCATGTATGCGCAAAATGCCTTTGAAATGGCTTTAAAATGGATTTGGAGCCTGGAGACGATTATCTCAGGATGGCAATATAAACAAACGAAACTTTTAGTAGATTTCTACTTATTTTATTAAATATTATCTCCACCAAACAGGACAAGCTTGCATCTGTTATAGTTTTGGAGAAAAATGTGTTCATTTCATGTATGCGCGAAATGCCTTAAAAATGGCTTTAAAATGGATTTGGAGCATGGAGACGATTATCTCGGGATTGCAAGATAACCAAACAAAACTTTTAGTGGATTTCTACTTATTTTATTAAATATCATCTCCACCAAACAGGACAAGCTTGCATCTGTTATAGTTTTGGAGAAAAATGTGTTCATTTCATGTATGCGCGAAATGCCTTAAAAATGGCTTTAAAATGGATTTGGAGCATGGAGACGATTATCTCGGGATTGCAAGATAACCAAACAAAACATTTAGTGGATTTCTACTTATTTTATTAAATATCATCTCCACCAAACAGGACAAGCTTGCATGTGTTATAGTTTTGGAGAAATATGTGTTCATTTCATGTATGCGCAAAATGCCTTTGAAATGGCTTTAAAATGGATTTGGAGCATGGAGACGATTATCTCAGGATGGCAATATAAACAAACGAAACTTTTAGTAGATTTCTACTTATTTTATTAAATATTATCTCCACCAAACAGGACAAGCTTGCATCTGTTATAGTTTTGGAGAAAAATGTGTTCATTTCATGTATGCGCGAAATGCCTTAAAAATGGCTTTAAAATGGATTTGGAGCATGGAGACGATTATCTCGGGATTGCAAGATAACCAAACAAAACTTTTAGTGGATTTCTACTTATTTTATTAAATATCATCTCCACCAAACAGGACAAGCTTGCATCTGTTATAGTTTTGGAGAAAAATGTGTTCATTTCATGTATGCGCGAAATGCCTTAAAAATGGCTTTAAAATGGATTTGGAGCATGGAGACGATTATCTCGGGATTGCAAGATAACCAAACAAAACTTTTAGTGGATTTCTACTTATTTTATTAAATATCATCTCCACCAAACAGGACAAGCTTGCATCTGTTATAGTTTTGGAGAAAAATGTGTTCATTTCATGTATGCGCGAAATGCCTTAAAAATGGCTTTAAAATGGATTTGGAGCATGGAGACGATTATCTCGGGATTGCAATATAACCAAACAAAACGTTTAGTGGATTTCTACTTATTTTATTAAATATCATCTCCACCAAACAGGACAAGCTTGCATCTGTTATAGTTTTGGAGAAAAATGTGTTCATTTCATGTATGCGCGAAATGCCTTAAAAATGGCTTTAAAATGGATTTGGAGCATGGAGACGATTATCTCGGGATTGCAAGATAACCAAACAAAACTTTTAGTGGATTTCTACTTATTTTATTAAATATCATCTCCACCAAACAGGACAAGCTTGCATCTGTTATAGTTTTGGAGAAAAATGTGTTCATTTCATGTATGCGCGAAATGCCTTAAAAATGGCTTTAAAATGGATTTGGAGCATGGAGACGATTATCTCGGGATTGCAAGATAACCAAACAAAACTTTTAGTGGATTTCTACTTATTTTATTAAATATCATCTCCACCAAACAGGACAAGCTTGCATCTGTTATAGTTTTGGAGAAAAATGTGTTCATTTCATGTATGCGCGAAATGCCTTAAAAATGGCTTTAAAATGGATTTGGAGCATGGAGACGATTATCTCGGGATTGCAAGATAACCAAACAAAACTTTTAGTGGATTTCTACTTATTTTATTAAATATCATCTCCACCAAACAGGACAAGCTTGCATCTGTTATAGTTTTGGAGAAAAATGTGTTCATTTCATGTATGCGCGAAATGCCTTAAAAATGGCTTTAAAATGGATTTGGAGCATGGAGACGATTATCTCGGGATTGCAAGATAACCAAACAAAACTTTTAGTGGATTTCTACTTATTTTATTAAATATCATCTCCACCAAACAGGACAAGCTTGCATCTGTTATAGTTTTGGAGAAAAATGTGTTCATTTCATGTATGCG